>NW_022436965.1:14628693-14686221 GCF_009761245.1 Sapajus apella | reverse complement strand
ATAAGAAAGAGGTCTTTGTCCTTATGTCCTGAAAGTTGAGAATCAAATGACACCAGGCTGCTGAGGAAGGGGAGGCAACTCTGCTAAACAGAAGCAGGTAATGGGAGCCCTCAAAGGCCAGGAATGAGCATCAGAGTGTGGAAGGAGACGGAGGAGGAAGCCACAGGATAGCACAAGTCTGCGTCCTTGATGGTAGCCTTCCCAGGATCCTCAGTACAATCCACTAAAAACACAGCACTTAGTAAGAGTAACTTTTTTGATTGGGGAGAAGCCTTTAAAAGATTGAAGTTTCCCCTTGCAATCAGCAGAGAGGAGATAGGGATGCCACTCAAGAAAGCTGGAGTCCAAGAGGCAAAGGAAGCCAGGACAATGTAAACTCCATCTTGCCAAAAGTCTGGCCATCAGCTGTTTCATAGATTAGTAAAATTCCTGGGAAAGCCTTCGAACTGTCATAGTCTGTGAAACTAGGAGTGCATTCAAAATAATTTCATCCAGATTTCAAAAGATATGGAAGCCGCAGACCAACAGCTGGATTTCACTAATGACATGTGACCATTCCAAGGGCGATTTACATCCTTCATGTGAGATGAGAGCCAGTTCTCACCTGGGCACTTGTCTGCTGATAGCATCTGCCCTTGTATGAAACACATGATCTTTGACAGGTTGCATTTGTCTCTTAGGGGGTGTATGTGATTTCTTAGGTAGGATGAATATTCCTTGAGGTGTTTACATAACGGTGAGACTTCCCGTTCCTTGGTGGACCCATAATTTCCAACTGAAACCTTGTGCATGGGTATATGGAATCCTGTACCTCTTGGTTGACCTCTATCCTTAGTCCCTTAAGAGAAGGATTAGAGTCAATGGCAATGGCTAAAGAGGGGTGTCCTCAGTGGCTATGGGGCACCTGAACCCAGAGAACCCACCTCCTGAGACTCGTGGTCCCACATCAGCAACTGGAGAAGACACACAAGGACTGTGCCCAGGACTAGATACCCTACTATTGTGGGGCCTATAGGAAATGTTTGCCCACTCCTGGGAGGTCAGCCAAGGCACTTGATCAAACCTTTGGCATGGAGACCTGGGACCCTATAGATCTGTCCATCCCCAAATGGCACAGTTAAAGAAATCCAGCATCAGAAGGAAGTTACCTCAAGTGATATCTATGGGATTATACTTCAACATCAAGAGAAATGAAAGTTCCCTGACTTTCAAGTGACCTGGGAGGATTACAGCAAAAAAAAAAATTTAATTGTACATTTAAAAGTAACTAAAAGAGTGTAACTGAGCCCCACCATGGTGGTTAACACCGCTACCAGCATGACCTCACACATAATCACCAGTGGGGGCTCCCCACCCCCTGAGCCATGTGCTGCCTCTGCCACTGCTGCAAATGTCCACACAGAGGCTGACATTCCAGCACCTGCTAGCACCCTGCCGTAGCCAATGAGCATGTGTCCTGTTGTGCAATCATTGCTGCTGCTAGTGCATGCAAATAAGGATGGATCCCGCTGTCAATACCCTATGAAATACTTTGGCTGGCACCACCCAACAGATTGTTGTGACCAGTGGTCCAGGAGCACTTCGGCCCCCACAGTGCAGTGGATTCTTCACCTTGAGGAGCCAGAAAACAAAGAGCCCGATATCAGTTTCCCAGAATTACAGCACAAAGTCCCACACACTCCAGGAATTGGGAGCTGAGCCTTGGCCCCACAAAATCTTCCAAAAATGAAGTCAGTTGACTGAACCCACATTATAACCATAACTAAAACCTCAAGGTCATCAAATACGATAAAAAAATTTTTTTTGACTCATTCAAAAGAGAGAACTTCAAAGACTGAAGGAACATCAGCCCATGAAGATGAGAAAGAACCAGTATAAGATCTCTGACAACTGAAAAAGCCAGGGTGCATTCTTTCCTCCAAATGATCACACTGTCTCTCCAGCAAGGGTTCTAAACCAGGCTGACATGGCTGAAATGACAGAAATAGAATGTGGATAGGAATGAAAATTATCAAGATGCAGAAGTACATTGAAACCCAATCCAAAAATGCCAGGAATCATAATAAAACAATACAGGAACTGACAGACAAAATAACCAGTATAAAAAAGAACATAACTGACGTGAAAGAGGTGAAAAACACACTACAAGAATTTCATAATGCAATCACAAATATTAATAGCAGAATAGATCAAACCAAGGAAAGAGTATTAGAGCTTGAAGTCTGGCTTTCTGAAATAAGACAATCAGACAAGAATACAGAAAAATGAATGAAAATGAATAAACAAAACCACCAAGAAAGATGGGATTATGTAAAGAGACCAAATCTGTGACTCATTGGTGCCCCTGGAAAATATGGGGAGAATGGAAGCAACTTGGAAAACATATTTCAGGATATTGTTCATGAGAACTTCCCCTAAGCTAGCTAGAGAGGCCAACACTGAAATTTGGGAAATGCAGAGAATCCCAGTAAGATACTTCACAGAAAGATCATCCCCAAGACACATAATTATCAGACTCTCTAAGGTCAAAATGAATGAAAAAAATGTTAAAGGCATCTAGAGAGAAAGTTCAGGTCACCTACAAAGGGAAGCTCATCAGACTAACAGCAGACCTCTCAGCAGAAACAATATTAGACAGATCACTGAGGCAGAAAAATGACAAAGATATTCAGGACCTGAACTCAGTACTGGATCAAATTAACCCGACAGACATCTACAGAACTCGGAACCCAAAAACAACAGTATATACATTATTCTCATCACCACATGACACATACTCTAAAATCAACCAGACAACTGGACATAAAACAATTCTCAGCAAATGCAAAAGAACTGAAATCATAACAACCGCTCTCTCGGACCACAGCACAATAAAATTAGAAATCAAGAATAAGACAATTGCTCAAAACCATACAACCACATAGAAATTAAATAACCTACTCCTGAATGACTTTTGGGTAAATAATGAAATTAAGACAGAAATCAACAAGGTCTTTAAAACTTATGAGAAAAAAGATACAACATACCAGACAGTATGTCAGAATCTCTGCGACACAGTTAAAGCAGTGTTAAGAGGGCCCTTTTTTTTTTTTTTTTTTTTTGAAATGGAGTCTCACTCTGTCACCGAGGCTGGAGTGCAGTGGCAGGATCTCAGCTCACTGCAGCCTCCGCCTCCTGGGTTCAAGTGATTCTCCAGCCTCAGCCTCCTGAGTAGCTGGGACTATAGGCGTGTGCCACCATGCCCAGCTAATTTTTGTATTTTTAGTAGAGACAGGGTTTCACCACATTGGCCAGGATGGTCTCGATCTCCTGACCTCATGATTCACCTGCCTCAGCCTCTCAAAGTGCTGGGATTACAAGCATGAGCCACCATACCCAGCCAAGAGGGAAATTTATGCCACTAATGCCCACATCTAAAAGTTAGAAAGATTTCAGCTTAAAAACTTAACATCACAATTAAAAGAACTAGAAAATCACAAGAAAACCAACCCCAAAGCTAGCAAAAGACAAAAAATAACCAAAATCAGAGCTGAACAAAAGGAGACTGAGACATAAGAAACCATTCAAAAGATCAATGAATCTAGGAGCTGGCTTTTTGAAAAAAAAATAATAATAATAAAATAGACCACTAGCTAGACTGATAAAGAAGAAAAGAGAGAAGATCCAAATAAATACAATTAGAAACGATAAAGGGAAATTGCTGCTGAGCCTACAGAAATACAAATAACCATCAGAGAATATTATGAACACTTCTATGCATACAAACTAGAAAATCTAGAATAAATGGATAAATTCCTGGACATATACACTTTCTCAAGACTGAACCAAGAAGATATTGAATCCTTGAATACACCAATAACAAGCTTTGAAATTGAATCAGTAATAAATAACCTATCAGCCAAAATAAATAAATAGCCCAGGACCAAATGGATTCATAGGTATATTCTACCGGATGTACAAAGAAGAGCTGATACCATTCCTACTGAAACTATTCTAAAAAAGTGAGGAGGAGGGACTCCTCTCTAATGCATTCTATGAGGCCAGCATCATCCTGATAACAAAATCTGGCAGAGACACAACAACAACAAAAAAGTTAACTTTAGGCCAACATTCTTAAAATCCTCAATAAAATGCTAGCAAATCAAATCCAGCAGCACATCAAAAAGCTAAACCACCATCATCAAGTGGGCTTTATCCCTAGGATGCAAGGTTGGTTCAACATATACAAATCAATAAATGGGATTCATCCCAAAAACAAAACTAAAGACAAAAACCACATGATTATCTCAATAGATGCTGAAAAGGCTTTCAATAAAATTAAACATCCTTTACATTAAACAACTCTAAATAAAGTAGATATTGAAGGAGCATACCTCAAAATAATAAGAGCTATCTATGGCAAACCCACAGCCAACATTGTACTGAATGCGGAAGAGCTGGAAGCATTCCTTTTGAAAACCAGTATAAGACAAGGATGCCCACTCTAACCACGCCTATTCAACATAATATTAAGAGTCCTGGCCAGAGCAACCAGGAAAAACAAAGAAATAAAGTGCATCGAAATAGGAAGAGAGAAAGCCAAACTATTCCTGTTTACAGATGACATGATTCTAAATCTAGAAAATCCCATAGTCATGGCCCCTAAGCTCCTTAAACTGGTAAACAACTTCAGTGAACTCTTGGGATACAAAATCACTACCATTCCTACACACCAAAAACAGCCAAGCCAAGAACCAAATCAGGAACACAATCCCATTCACAATTATCATAAAAAGAGCAAAATACCTAGGAGTACAGTGAACCAGGGAGGTGAAAGTTCTCTACAATAAAAACTACAGAACACTGCCCAAAGTAATCAGAGATGACACAAGCAAATGGAAAAATATTTGATGTTCATGGATCAGAAGAGTCAATATTGTTAAAATAGTCAAATTGCCCAAAGCAATTTATAGATTCAATGCTATTTCTATCAAATTACCAGGGACATTCTTCACAGAACTGGAAAAAAAAATCTATTTTAAAACTTATATGGAACCAAAAAAGAGCCCCAATAGCCAAGGCAATCCTTTTTTGTTTGTTTTGTTGGTTGTTTTTGTTTTTTCAGATAGGCCAAGGCAATCCTAAGGAAAAAGAACAAAAAGCTGAAGGCATCACGCTATCTGACTTCAAACTATACAACAGGCCTATGGTAACTAGAACAACATGGTATTGTTTTGGTACCATGGTGTTTTGGTACTATATTTTTTGGTATATATGTAATGCGGTACATATACACCGAATAGCATGGTACAAAAACAGACACATAGACCAGTGGAACAGAATAGAGAGCCCAGAAATAAGGCCACACACCTACAGCCATCTCTGATCTTTGACAGAGCTGACAAAAGCAAGCAATAAGGAAAGGACTCCCTATTCAATAAATGATACTGGGATGACTGGCTAGCCATATGCAGAAGGCTGAATCTGGACCCTCCCTTATACTATATGCAAAAATCAGCTTAAGATTGATTAAAGACTTAACTGTAAAATGCAAAACTATAAAAACCTTGAAAGACCACCTAGGCAATACCATTCTAGACATAGGAATGGGCAATGATTTCATGACAAAGATGTCAAAAACAATTGCAACTAAAGAAAAAACTGGCAAATGGGATCTAATTGGTTTCTGCACAGCAAAAGAAACTATCAATAGGTAAACAACCTACAGAATAGGAGAACATGTTTGCAAACTAGATTTAAAACTAAGTCTAGATTAGAGCTGACAAAGGTCTAAGATCCAGCATCTATAAGGAACTTAAACAAATTTACAAAAAACAAACAACCCCATTAAAAAGTGGACAAAGGAGATGAACAATTTACATGTAACCAACAAGCATTGAGAAAAAGCTCAATATCACTGATTATTAGAGAAATACAAATCAAAACCACAATATCATCTCACACCAGTCAGAATTGCTCTGATTAAAAAGTCAAAAAATAAAGATGCTGGAGAGGTTGCAGAGAAAAAGGAATGCTTATTCACTGTTGGTGGGAGTGTAAATTAGTTCAACCCCTATGGAAAGTAGTGTGGTGATTTCTCAAAGAGCTGAAAACAGAACTGTCATTTGACCCAGCAATCCCATTACTGGGTATATACTCAGAGAAATATAAATCATGCTATCATAAAGACATAAGGACGTGTTTGTTCATTGCAGCACTGTTCACAAAAGCAAAGACATGGAATCAACCTAAATGCCCATCAATGGTAGATTGGATAAAGAAAATGTGGTACATATACACCACAGAATGCTGTAATATACAGCCACAAAAAGGAATGAGACCATGTACTTTGCAGGAACATAGATGGAGCTGGAGACCATTATCCATAGCAAACTAATGCAGAAACAGAAAACCAAATACTGCATGTTCTCACTTATAAGTGGGAGCTAAACCATGAGAACACAGGAACATATAGAGGGGAACAACACACAATGTGACCTACCAGAGATTGGAGGGTAGAAGGAGGGAGAGGAGCAGGAAAAATAACTAACTGGGTACTAGGCTTAATACCTGGGTGACAAAATAATCTGCTCAACAATCCCCTCTGACATGAGTTTACCTATATAAAAATCCTGCACATGTACCCCTGAACTTAAAAGTTAAAAACTAAAAGAGTATAATTGGATTATTTGTAGCACAAAGGATAAATGTTTGAGGTGACGGATACTCCATTTACCCTCGTGTTATTATTATCCATTGTATGCCTATATCAAATTTTCCCCTGTAACCCATAATATATACACCTACTATGTACCCATAAAAACTAAAAATGGAAATTTTTTTTAAAGAGCCCTGGTTGTCTCCTGGTCTTTTAGGGTGCCCAGCAGTCAGTGCTCTGGCAGGGGGCCCTCCCCAGCTTCTAACCTGTCCCCATCAGTCCCCAGCTCTCTCTTTTAGGAAATGAAGAGAAACTGAACCTCTTGTCTCCTCCATGGTGAGGCCTGCTCAGGAGCCATGGAAGTGGTGGCATACCACACTGCCTGCACAGAAAAGCCCTGGCCTTTTTTCCTCCTGCCTGCTGTTATTTCTCTAGTAACTATGTTATTTGCAGATGAGATTGAGAGAGTCAGAAACAAAACCCTCTGTGTGGCCAGGAAGGGAAGGAGAAAAAGGCTTTAGGAAGGCAGGACTGGTCGGGCACAGACGTAAACACATGGAATCTCTCCTTCCCCATCTCAGCAATGTGCCTTCTTCACAGCAGCAGAGTTAGGTGACAGAGGCTCCAAGTCACAGATCCTGCGTTTGGTTGCATAGACTTTTATAATTATTGGGAACCAGGTACAGGATCCTGCATCTCATCACTGTGTTATTATTGTCTAGCAGGCCCGACTGAATGCCAAGGCAGGACAAGAGAGAAGGGGAAGGGATGGTTCTGGAAGAAGATTCATACAGGGCCAATCTCAGGTCCACTTTTTTCCTGCAACTGCTATTGGCTCAACCACGCCCACTCTGCCAGGGATAGTCTCGATGGGGATGGAACTCAGAAGAGCCCCCACTGGTTCAGATGTCACTAACACATGATTGTCCACTGCAGGGAGAAACTTTCAACTATGCAAAGAATAGCTGTTGTCAGGTACCCTGAATGACCTTGAAAGGTCCATTTACATGGTACCTGCACATGATCAGGCTGACTACAAACCATTTTCACCTCTTCATTTAAGGAAGTCCCTTAAATGGGACCTTGAGTCATCTACTTTGAGTTACAGGATCTCCTTGAAGATGAAAGAATGCATCAGTCTTCTCTATAATTGGTACTTCTCGCTCATCTGTCTGGCCCTCTTCTGCTCTTAGCAGGGCACAGTGAGCTAGGCATTGCTGGATGACTCATGTGTTTCTCTCCTCCTTCTAAATTCAGTAGGCTCCGTTTCCTGTCCTCCTGGTTCCTCTGACTGCAGCCAGTGGCCTTGTCAGGCCTGGCCTGGCTGCTACAGTGAGCTTGTTTCTGGAGCAAGAGCTGCTTCAGGTTTTGAGCCTGCATCTCCAGAATTCCTACACTCTACATCTTGACCTGCTCCTACCCCTAGTCCCTTTCTCTGTTCTCCTTTCTCTATTCGTCTCTGCTTTTTCCTTCCATTTCCATCTAACACTTCCTTGATTCCTAAGATGCCTAACCCTCCTTTTCTCCCACACCACTCCCCTGTCCAGTGCAGTAGCTGACCTGCTTTGGGTTTGCCTCTTTTCGCCTGGATTTGCAGCTCCAAGAAGACTCACCTTCTCTCCCTGAACCTTGTTACTGCTCAATGTTTGCTCCATAGATCAACAGCAGCAGCACCACTCAGAAGCTGGCTGGACATGCAGAATCTTAGGCCCCACACAGACCTTTGAATCAGATTCCCAGGTGATTTCTACACACATTAAAGACTAAACACCTCTGCTCTAAACTAGAAGATGCATTCTAGTGCAGCCAAATCATGATTGCTTTTGCCCCCACTGTTTCCTTAGCACCCGCTACCAGGCCTGGCAAATAGTAGATGCTCAATAAATATTAACTGAATGGGTGGAGCTCTCTGGGTTTTTCCTCCTGACTTTGTGAGACACTTTGTCTCTTTCATATTACCCCACACCACCTTTCTCCTTGTGCTCCCCAACTTCCTTTTTCTCCTCCTTCTCTGCCATCAGGGTTAGGGTCAGACTGGTGTGTGGAAGAGGGGCTTGCTAAAGATGGATCTAAGACTGCAATAGAAGGTGTCACCAGGCTATAGGATTTGCACATGCAAGCTGTGGGGCAGAGCCCTGCACAGAACAGGAAAGGTATCACATTCCCATTGCTGTCTTACTCACTCATCAGCCAGCAAGCCTCAGACATAATAAGACTCTGTGAATTACTTGGAGGCTCAATACAATCATCTCTTATAGAGGTGACAAATTTTGGTTCCAAATAACTTAAAACCAGAGCTCTGGTTTGCTTCTGTATTCACCTTTTTGTTAATTAAATGCACACGTATAAAATGCCAGTGACAGGGTAAGAAAGGAAGAAGATAGAAAGAGTAATAAGAATAAATTGTGCCCTCAAGGAGCTTATGAAAGCCCAGGCAGTGAATCATGAGGTGATGAGTCCTAAGTTACCTTAGTTGTTTCTGACAATTTGCTTTTATCCTCTCTTATGTGAATGACAAGGAAATCAAATTGAGCTCCTGCCCAGATTACACAAGGACTGAAGGACTGTCAAAGTATGTTTTAAATGGAAGAGAAAGGGAATGAAAACTCAGAGATGGAAGCTGACCACATGGCAAAGGGGAGGATGAAATGTAGAGATAGGGGAGAGGACAGAGAAAGGAGAGAAAGAACCAGGAGAAAAAAATGGCTTTTGCTGCCACGAAATTTTTGCACTATAAACCTTTAGTATATATATTAAAAACCCCTCTACCTTGCAGTTATTTAGTAAGCAGATGAGAGACTGCAGGCTGTGAGCTTGCAGACTGTTTGTTCAGCTGCCACGTAAATGTCAAGGGTGGACACCTCTGATGAAGTCTGCTCCCAGGGGCTGCGGTGCCCTCGCCTGTACCATGTATTCTCCAGTGCTTTGCCTGGTGCCATTTAAAATGTCTCAGGCAACAGTCCAAGTTCTGCAAGGACATGCTAGTTGAGAGCCCAATCTGCAGAACTCCTCCCAAGCAGCCTTCATTTTACCAGTCATGGGTTAACAGTGCTTTCTTGTTCTGTGTAACCCCGAGGCAGCCACCCACCCCCCAACCCAATGTGCATGAGCAGATTTGGACAAAATCTACAAAGGTGATCTCTTGGGGAGAAACGTCAGGGGCCAGTCACCATGGCCGGGCCAAGAGGGGCAGCTGTGACAGAGGGCACGTCGCTTGGCCTGGCTTCACCGGGAGCATGTCAGGCAGGACAGCAGGCTCCTGGTGATCAGCACGTGCACTGGGTGACAATCTGACTAGAAGGCATAAAGCCAAAGATCAAGTGACTTTTGCCAGTTGAGACTGTGAAGCTCAATTCTGAGAGACTGAGAAAATGCTGATTGCTTAATTACAAGGTGGAAAGTAAAAAGAGAAACAGAAAGACAACAAACAGGGTTGGAATGTGAGAAGCTGAGGGCCACTGGACCTCCTCCCCATGGTTTCCCAGAGCATTTACTATGCAGTCTGCTGCTGCCACACACCAAGCCCTTGGCAGACTTGCTCATAGCTGCTATTTCTCTGCCACACACGCAACAGTTAGGCTAGTGGACTCATCCTTCCATAAGGTCTTAGGACAGAGATGGGCTTATTCTGGAGTTACAGCATGGGGACTCCAGGAAGACATATGCCTTAGTCCAGGTTATAGAGGGGCTTGAATCAGGAACACTTACTAGCAAGCTGCTTAACCTCATCAAATGCCATTGACAAAGTGGGGTAGTAATCTATGTGTCATGAAATTGTCAGCTTCATCCCTGGGATGCAAGGCTGGTTCAACATACACAAATCAATAAACATAATCCATCACATAAATAGAACCAAAATGACAAAACCACATGATTATCTCAATAGATGCAGAGAAGGCCTTCGATAAAATTCAACAGCCTTTATGCTAAAAACTCTCAATAAATTAGGTATTGATGAAATGTATCTCAAAATAATAAGAGCTATTTTTGGCAAACTCAAAGCCAATATTATACTGAACGGGCAAAAGCTGAAAGCATTCTCTTTGAAAACCAGCACAAGACAAGGATGCCCTTTCTCACCACTCCTATTCAGCATAGTATTGGAAGTTCTGGCCAGGGCAGTCAGGCAAGAGAAAGAAACAAAGGGTATTCAAATAGGAAGAGAGGAAGTCAAACTGTCTCTGTTTGCAGATGACATGATTGTATATTTAGAAAACCTCATCATGTCAGCCCAAAATCTCCTTAAGCTGATAAGCAACTTCAGCAAAGTCTCAGGATAAAAGATCAATGTGTACAAATTACAAGCATACCTATACACCAATAATAGACAAACAGAGAGCCAAATCATGAGTGAACTCCCATTCACAACTGCTACAAAGAAAATAAAATTCCTAGGAATACAACTTACAAGGGATGGGAAGGACCTCTTCAAGGAGGACTACAAACCACTGCTGAAGGAAATAAGACACAAACAAATGGAAAAACATTCTGTGCTCATGGATAGGAAGAATCAATATTGTGAAAATGGCCATACTGCCCAAAGCAATTTATATATTCAATGCTATCCCCACCAAGTTACCAGTGACTTTCTTCACAGAATTAGGAAAAGCTACTTTAAATTGCATATGGAACCAAAAAAGAGCCTGTATAGCCAAGACAATCCTAAGCAAAAACAAACAAACAAACAAAAAAAAACACCAACAAAAAAAGCTGAAGGCATCATGGTACCTGATTTCAAACTATAATACAAGGCTACAGCAACCAAAACTGCATGGTACTCGTACCAAAACAGAGATATAGACCAATGGAATAGAACAGAGGCCTCGAAAATAACACCACACATCTACAACCATCTGATCTTTGACAAACCTGACAAAAACAAGCAATGGGGAAACGATTCTCTATTTAATAAATGGTCTTGGGAAAACTGGCTAGCGATATGCAGAAAAGTGAAGCTGGACCCCTTCCTTACAAATTATACAAAAATTAACTCAAGATGGATTAAGAACTTAAACATAAGACCTAAAACCATAAAAACCTTAGTAGAAAACCTACGCAATACCATTCAGGACATAGGCATAGCCAAAGACATCATGACTATAACACCAAAAGCAATGGCAACAAAAGCCAAAACTGACAAATGAGATCTAATTAAACTAAAGAGCTCCTGCACAGTAAAAGAAACTATCATCAGAGTGAACAGGAGACCTATAGAATGGGAGAAAAATGTTGTGATCTATCCATCTGACAAAGGGCTAATATCCAGCATCTACAAAGAACTTGAACAAATTTACAAGAAAAAACAACCAACCAACCAACCTCATCAAAAAGTGGGCAAAGGATATGAACAGACACTTCTCAAAAGAAGACATTTATGCGGCCAATAAACATGAAAAAAAAAGCTCATCATCACTATCATTAGAGAAATGTAAATCAAAACCACAATGAACTACCATCTCATGCCAGTTAGAATGCTTATCATTAAAAAGTCAGGAAACAACAGATGCAGGAGAGAACATGGAGAAATTGGAATTTTACACTGTTGGTGGGAGTGTAAATCAGTACAACCATTGTGGAAGACAGTGTGGTGATTTCTCAAGGATCTAGAACCAGAAATACCATTTGACCTATTACTGGGTATATACCCCCCAAATTATACATCTTTCTACTATAAAGACACATGCACACACATGTTTATTGCAGCACTGTTCACAATAGCAAAGACTTGGAACTAACCCAAATGCCCATTAATGATAGACTGGATAAAGAAAATGTGGCACATATACACCATGGAATACTATGCAGCCATATAAAAGGATGAGTTCATGTCCTTTGAAGGGACATGGATGAAACTGGAAACTATCATTCTCAGCAAACTAACACAGGAACAGAAAACCAAACACTGTATGTTCTCACTCATAAGGGGTAGTTGAACAATGAGAGTGAACGCATGGACATAGGCAGAGGAACATCACACACCAGAGCCTGTTGGGGAATCGGGAGGCTAGAGAAGGGATAGCATTAGAAGAAATAAATGTAGATGACAGGTTGATGGGTGCAGCAAACTACCATGGCACATGTATACCTCTGTAACAAACCCATACGTTCTGCACATGTAAACCAGAACTTAATTTTTTTAAAACTAAAAATAATAATATTTAGAATTGAGTGACAATTCCTTCTTAGTTATTTGAGCGGTGCTTCTCAAACTTCTGTGAGCATAAAGATCACCCAGAGTGACTGTTAAAAATTCAGAGTCCACAGCTACCCTCCACAGTCCACCCCTGCCCATGACCGTCTGATACAGTACCTCTAAGAAGAGGCCTTGGCCACAGTTAATGGAAATGAGCTGTTTGTGTGTCTGCCTACAGATTCCTTGAGGGGGGAAAGCACATCTTTATTTCTGTATCTCCAACTCCCAGCACAGCTCCTGCAACATAGGGGACACCTAATAAGTGCTGTAATGTTCAGAATGCCCATTTGCCCTTGAGAATAACATCTAGAGAAAATGTTAACACAGAACTACAGCTAGGATTAATTTTACATCTTATCCAGAGGATGGGTGCTGAGCTAGAGCACAATAACATGGCTAAACCCACTGAAAATATTTCGTGCCTTCTGACTGTTGCACCTAAGATAAGATAGAGGAGAAAGGGCCGGTTTGTACATTCCCAGGAGCAGAGTTTACTGAGAAACTGTAGTAAGTTCTCAGAAAGAAACAAAGGGGTAATTTTCCTAAGGCAAGAAAGACAGGAAGAAAGGTGACCCAGAAAATATAGAAATGTGGAAGCAGTGAGAATTTCCCTGGTCTCCCACTCTAATTCCTGGTCTGTACTCTTCCATCAAAGGCATCAAGCCACTTGAGTCTGCATCCAGCTCTGCCACTACCTAACTTTGCAGACAGATGTAACCTCTCAGCCATCCCACCTATAAATAACAACAATATCAGCTAATAACTCTGAGAGTGCCTAGGAATACGTGTTCAGGAAAAAGAATGGAAGAAGAGGAGGGAAGGGTCCTGAGATTATTTTCCGAGATAGGAAAACAAAGTGCCTGACTATGCACAGCAGAGGAAAAAAAGGATGACAACCTCAGTGCTCCAGAGAAGGCAGTCAGGGCACCAGGCAGCAGGCAGCTGACATCCACCACCCCACAGAGCCCCAACCCCAGGAGGCTGCTGGGTCCACTCATTTGCATAGGCCACTCCCTGAACAGAAGTTCCTTTCTTCCTCACGTTCCACTGACAGCAGTGCACAACGGAATGGCTCATCTATAAAACTGCGGTGGAACCTTCAGAGGTACTCCTGGAAAGAGTACACCATGAGCAAGGAGAGGGCAGTTACCACCAGAGAAACCACTACAAATGACACTCCCATGAACAGCTCCCTGCTCTCTGCAGTGCTGCCTGTCCCAGGCAGACCCCTTTGGGTGGATGTACCATGCACTGATCAAGGGTCTGGCTGGTTTTAGACGGAACACATCTGAATCCTGCTTCCTCACCCATGTACCTGGGTCCTGAGTACCTTCCTCACCCATGTACCTGGGTCTACCACTGTAATCCTATGGAGTGTTGGTGTCTTTCTCTGCAAATGGGGATGAAGCAGAGTTATTATGAGTAGGCCTGTAACAAACAGTAGTTACAGCTGGTATTCCTTCCTTCTCCAGTAGGTGTTCTTCTAGTAACTAAGAAAGACACTGAAGAACCTGAAATATCTTTAAGTTTGGTTTGACTTCTGCTGTCTCCTTCTCCGTCTCCAGTGATGAGAACTGGAATGAAAGCAATGCTGCTGTTTTGGAACCACTATAGTTGTAGACTAGGACCTGTGCAAATGTGAAAGACCAGGTACGTGGGTGAGGAAGCAATCATATGTGTGCAACTGCATGGATATTTTTATTTCCTCACTGGCAATTAGGAGCAGTAAGATTACCTCCTGGATTTGCTGAAGACTAAATAAGAGACATATGTGATGCCCTCAGAACAGTGCATAGCGTATATGAGTGCACTGTTAATGTTATCAATTTTTCATGATGACTTTAATAGTGATGATGACAATGATGCTGGCAATGATATCTTGTGTGTCCCAGGCAGATAGTCGGCTTGTCTTCATTGCAGGTTGAGGTTCCCAGAGTGAGGGCCAAGATGTATCTACTGCAAACTTGGATGTGTTCAGTCATCTATAGGGCTGCCACGACAGCTGGGGCAGGGTCTATTAGTGTGAGAATCTGAGGGTCCTCTTGCAGGGACAATGTCGGTAGTGGTCACCAAAACTCCCAAGCATTTGGACAACCACAGCAATACTCTGAAAATGAGTCATGATAGAACACATTCCTGTCAGGCTTTAAGTCTTAGAATGTCTCCCCATGACTTCACAGATAAAAAATATACACCTTCTCTTGGTACAGGAGGTCTCCCCCACTTTGTGATCTGGTCTTGGTCCATCTCTCCAGCCTCTTCCTCCTTTCCTCTATTGACACACTGTTGGCTTCATCCATCCTATACTTTAGTCAGGCTTTCCTATTTGCAATCACTGCTGCTAGCAGTTCTTTCCTCGGCTATCGAGCTGCTACTTATCCTTTAAAATAGAACACAAGCATCAGTTCTTCCAGGAAGCCTTCGTTAAACCCTTGGTCTCATTGAGGTGTCCCTCCCTGCACATGGTTTCCCACAGCACCCCACTATAGGACCTGCCATCCTCTTCTGTGTCTGTTGTCTTGTCTGCCTCCCCATGACAGCGTAAGAACTGTCATACCCATCTCTGTGTTCCTATATTTAGCACAATACCTGGTACGTTATAGATGTTCAACAAGTGCTTAAATAATTAATTGATGAGAAATAAACCTGATGAGAAGTAAGCTCCCTGGGCAGTGAGGAATAAGAGGCAAGAAAGAAAGAAGTGCAAATGCCCAAGGCTGCCAAACACTTGTTTAATTCCTGGGAAAAGAAAAAGTGAAGTAAGCAACCAAGTGCACTAGGAGGATTTTAACAGACGACAAGCACAGGGTGGTCCTGCTCTGTGGTCCTCATAAGAAAGCAAGTTGAGAGGGGAATGCAGGGTATTTTTTTGGAAGTGTTTTAGAACAGAAATGTCTTTATACAGCCACTGGCAAAAGTTGATATCAAAACAATAGGGAGGAAGAAAATCTCCATTCAGAAATCTTGAAGAGATTTGGGTCGGGTGATTTTAGTTGGAGGCTAACCCCAAGATTTCTTCACTTGGAACTGTAAGTGGACCCTGTTGAACTTTCCTTTCTGGGAGATGCCAGCAGGAATGGGCTTTTAGAGCTGGAAAGCCCTTGAATATGTCTTTAGGGGAATTGCCTTAGATGCTGAAGTAGGCAGAATATACCTCCAGTGCCTCCTCACAGGACCTTTGAGCACAACCTCCTCCTCCTGCCTCATTCCAGGTTGGAGCTGATCCCCCATCCCAGGCTCCGGCTTCAGCTCTTCTGCAGCTCGTCCTCTTTCTCCTACCAAAGTTCACCCGTCCTCTGTCTCATCCTCGCTAGTGTTTAGAGTAGGTCTCCAGGTGTTGTGTTGGTGCTCTCAGCAATACCATCTTGAACCCCATCACTACCCAGTTAAGAGTAATGTAGCACCTACCTGACTGGTTGCTGTGGAGATTAAATGCAGTGACTCGTGTAGAGGGCTTATCACAGCGGTCATCCCTCGGTGAACATTGGCTTGACAGGATTACATAACTCTCCCCATGTTCCACAGGTGGTAATTGGTAAAGCTGGGCTATGAACCTTGATCTTTCTGTCTCCAAAAACCAAAGCATCTGCTTTCCTAGGTGACAGCCAGCTCATAGGATAAACCAGTTTCACATCATATCAGTAGAGTCTCCCTTCCTTATTCACAGAGTAATAGGATTTTCTTTCCAGATCTATTCACTGCCTTAAGTTAAAAAAAAAAAAAAGTATATAATATGTGTTGTGTGCATTTTGTGTGAGTACATGAGCACACATTTTTTTTTTCAGCTAAAAGCCATGCCTAGGCATAAAACCACGCTCTGTGAGCATTGCAGGCAGCGGCAATCTGAGGGACAGAGCCCGACAGTCAGTGTTTCTAACAGCTGTGCTTCAATCCAGCCCTGGATCTCGTTTCTTAAAAGACAGACAAAGGGTACATATTTTTAGCACCAGGCTATGGCACATAGTGGGTTCTCAGTGCACATTTGCCATGTTGAATTGCTACCGAGGTAAAGGAAGGCAGGTACCAGGCTGGGCTGGCATGGGACACACAGATAGCCACATCCCACATAAAAGCCAGTGGGCGGGATGGCTCCTTTGTGCATGGCCCCAGCTCACATTTTGGACCTACTGATTAAGCACTCAGCAGAAATAGCCGCGTAAGTGCTGGGATGGGACTAGAATTTTAAGGAACCATTAAAAATAAGCAGTGCCCATGACATCATTGTCTGCTGCTCAGTGAAGCTGGGGAAACTGCAGTGAACCACTGGCCAACTGGGAGTTAGGCCACAAAGACAACAGGGGCAAATGAGGCCAGGGCACACAGAGCCCAGGAGCAGCATGAGCCTGGAGGAAAGGGGCCCAGCCCTTCCCATAGTCCCCAGTGCCCCGTGTCTCATCTCTCTGTTTAATGGAAGCTTGGATTTCCTGGGTCTCACCATTGGTCTTTTTTGCAATAGTCCAAAGTCCTCCCAGGAAGAGAAGTCAGCCAGCTCTTCTGTCTGTGCTGGAGCTGACGGCTGGGAAGGACCACTGCAAACGAGCCACACAAGCCTGTGGGGGAGGACTCAAAGCCACTCCCATCACTCACGGGAAAGGCAGCCAACCTGCATGGCTGATTTTAAGGTGTTATGTGTTCTCTTTCACAGAAAAATAGACCAAATTACTAAGTTTACAAATTACTGAGACTAAATTACCGTATCCCAGCCCTCTCCCCACTTCTAGTATGCCTATTTCACATACATCCTCCTATGCTGCAGCTCTTGTCTACTCACAGGGTCTTGGCTGCCCACCACAGCCCATATTCCTCTCTCCTTTTCAGAACCATCATCTTTAGTATTTCAATCATTTTTCATTATTTCTGTCTCCTCAGCCTCCCATCTTACACCTTAGATGAGGCTATTTCACAAGATCCAGTCTGCTTTCTTCTTCAAACTATACTCCTGCCGGGGCAGTCCTATCCACTGTCCCCTATAAATTCAGTGATAATTCAGAAACACAAATCCATTCACATTTTTCTCCTCCTTAAATCCCTTCAGTGGCACTTGAGAGCCTGCAGAATGAATGCCACGTTTCTTCGTTGAGCCCGTGAAACCCTCCAAGATGGGCCTCCCACTTCTCTCTCCAGCCTCACTTCCAGCCACTTCCCCCTCCCACCATGTGCTCTAGCCATATGCAAGGCCCTTGTCTATTCCTGACATGCCCCCAATGCACCAGAGCATATTCCCCCTGTCCTCTAAGCCTTTTCTCAGGCCAGCCAGTCATCCACACTGGAATGCCGGTCCTCGACCTCTCTCTCACCAAAACATCCAGGGATTTGACAAGTCTTGTGGGTACAATTTCATGGATGTCTTTCTCATTTTTCCCCTTGTCTCCTTCATCGCCTCCTGCTCAGATGATTGTAGTAGCCTGTCATGATCTCTAACTTCAATCTCACCCCACCCCACCAACAAATGCTTCTCTACCTTCTTCTCAGTTTTCTTTCTAAAATACAAAGCTGGCTTGCTTCCTTTTCACAAAGACCTTTCTCTTTGCCCATGCCAAGTGTGAGTGCTGTGCATGGTATTTTCCAGTCTCGTTTTCTCCACCTGTCATCAGAAACTACCACTAGTCAACGTGCTTCCACAATTTTGTGTGTTATTTTTCCTGGCAGAAGCACCTTCCCTGCTAGCAAGACTCATTTTATCCTTAAAAATTAAACCAAAGTTCACTGGTTCTATGACATCTGCCTACAAACTTCAACCCAGGCACAGTTGATACATTCATCACACTTACCACATTATACGGTAAAGATCTCCTTACACACCTGTGCCCCCCATTTGTATCTGAACTCCTGAGGGCAGAGTCCGTTTCCCATTTAACTTGGTGTGCCCAAGTGCCTGGTGCTGTTATTTTATTGAATGAACAACTCAAAGAGAAGGATGTGTCAGCTGTGTTAGTCTCATCATCTCAACTGGGTAGTAAGGTCCCTGATTTCAGACACCACTTCTCATTACTTCATTGTCCACGCGGCTGTCTTTGAAGAGCCAAAAAATCCCAGTATGTACCTCCTCCCAGCCCACTGGCAGTCTTTCCTTAGTTCCATGAAAAGCATCAAAGATTCCAAAACGTAAGACAAGGAACAAAACATAGAGC
Organism: Sapajus apella; assembly: GCF_009761245.1. Classification (NCBI taxonomy): domain Eukaryota; kingdom Metazoa; phylum Chordata; class Mammalia; order Primates; family Cebidae; genus Sapajus; species Sapajus apella. Next base: position 14,667,260 of record NW_022436965.1, on the reverse strand, counting down.
TATACATGAGGGTCTGGAAGAGGGAAGACCAGCATCCATTCCATGGTGTGGACAGCGTGGCTGTGTGTAATGACACTTGATCTGTTTGGGGTCCCCACTAGCACTGGTGAGCTAAGGAAGAGGAAGGAGGGGTTCAGAGTCCCCCTCGCTGGCTCCCAGCTACATGCTAAGGCCACTATCTGCCTGCAGCTTGTAGGTTAGACTTGCAGCTTGTTCTCCAGTTTTTGCAGTTTGCTGAATCTCCACTTTGCAAAGCCACCACGAGATTCTTAAGTTTAAGCTGCCTGGAAATGTTCATTTTATGGCCAAGTTTCTGCGACCACTTTATAATATCCTCAATGAATGGTTAAATTACTGCTTGCCTTCAAAAAAAAAAAGGTGATGTTCTTCTTCTGAATGAACTCATCCAAGTAAATGACTGTTTTGAATCCTAGACAAACACGTAGGCTTATGTCATGAGAACCCTCTGACAGAAGTCAGTCCACTAGGTTCCCAGGACCCACAAAGGGTCCTGGTCACTGTGGCTTTTAGGGAAAATCACTTCCAAGGACACAGAGGTGAGAAACGTTCTGAGCCCACTACCACTGTTAGGTGCCAGAGGCAGACAGCCAAGCTGCTACCAGCCCGAAATACATGATTCTAGGGGAACTGCACCTAGGGATGCATGTCCCTGTCCCAGCAAGCTCACTTCAGAAAGGTACAGGGCCCAAGAGCAGGGACAGGTTAAGGAGGCCAAGTTCCCAGGTGTACACAGTTTTGAACGTCTACAGTGTTCTCACAGTTGGCAGCAGCAAGGAATCCCAGCAAGAGAGAACTCTCAGCCATAGTGGCAGCTGGGCTGGAGTAATCAAGAGTGAGGGTAGAAAAGAGGCTGGAAGAAGCAGAAGATACCCCAGACCTAGTAAAGAGCTTCTGTATAGTGAGGTGGGCAATGGAGGGATATTTACATGCCGCAGTTTTCTAAGGAGGATGTGTCTGATTAAATAAAAGCTCTTGGTTCCACTGAGCATCTGATGGATATGGATAAACTAAGGTGGGGGTGGGGCCTCCTTCCATAGAACCTTCTATCTGGCTCTGTCTAAATAGAGCAGGAAGAGGTCAAGGTCCAGGAGCCCATCCTAGAGTGAGGGGAGACATGAGCACAACATAGAGGCAAAGGAACCTCTGAAGCAGCCTAGGGGCGGGTTACCAGTCAACGAGCTTGTCAGAACAGAAATATCTAATGTTGAGTCTGAAGTTGTAGGATTGCCGCAGTGTAAACAGTCCCCTCCCCAGCCCCATTCCAAATCAACATTCATGTCAGCTTTACACTCAAAGATCACAAATCAGAGAAAATAGGTGAGTTTCCAATCTGGGTCAACGTGAGACAGAAGAGACGCAGCTGATGCCATGGGACAGTGTGACCATCCATGAAATGAGTCCAGTCTTCAGAGGCAGGCAGTTGGAGAGCTCACGTATGCTGGGAAAGGAGGGAAATTGTGATGTAGGCACTGCAGTTCCACAGGGCATGCAGTAGCAGCTGGAGGAAATCTGATCTAGATCCCAAGGGTTGGGATACTGGCCAGGCAGATGAGAGACAGAGAGGCAGGCGTTACACAAGGGTCCAGATAAAGTGGGCTATATGGGGGCCCCTGGGTTGAAGTCTCACTATCAGAGGAGGACATCAGAAAGGGGCAGGGTCTATAGCTCAGAGACCACCAAGGAGGCACTCATAGTGGATACTGCCTCCGGGAGCAGCTCAATAGGAAGAAAGCTTTAGTACTTGACCCTGAATAAAGGAGGGGCTGGAGCAGCTGATATTTTCCTGTACCCCCAGGTAGGTGGACCCCCATAGCCTACCTCTAAATAGCTCTCCAAGGTGCTGTCCTTGGAAAATCAGGTGGAGAAGAACAAATAGAAGCTACTGGAGTGCTGAAATGATGAAAGAGGTGTTCCGGGAGGACAATGTGGGCAGAAGTCAGGGTGAGTTGCTGGTGAAACGACTGAATGTAGGGAGTGCTGGTTGGCACCTGTGATTGTAAGACACGAAGTCATGAACACCTGAATGCGACAGGTGGCTGTGCTGATGGTGGAAAAAATAGGACCGTGTGAGGCTCCCTCAGCAAGGTTGAGATACAAGGCCTAGAGGAGGAAACAAAGCAAAGATGTTAAGTTAGCTGCTAGATAAAATATGAAAGTGGTAGGAATCACGAAGGCGGCGTAGTTTTAAAGGAGAAGATGAGATCATCTTCAGAAGTGCTGAGTCTGAGGTGACAGACAGATGGCCAAGTGGAAGTGTCTAATTGGGTCATCAAAATTAGAGGATGAGATTGAAGGCCAGGGCTTAAGACTCTGTTTGTGAGTCATTGGCCTAAAGTAAATTAAATTGCAGGAGGAAGTATGTGATAGAAAATTAGAGATGTCTGCAATTACAGAAGTAGAAGGAGTGGCAGGATCAGAGAACAAGGCACAGCTAGGGAAGAAGGATGAGAGCGAGGAGCAGGCAGTGCTGTGGGCCACGTGAGGGTCACAGACAGTGTCGACAGCTACAGAGAGGCCCTCAAACCCTGACTCCAAAAGAGATCTTGGTAGATCCTATGGGGAGAAAGTAGCCTGATCAATGGCCCTTGGGGGCCTTTTTGAGAAGCAACTTCAAGAGAACACTCAATCTGACAGAAGTCAGGGAGAGAACCTGGCAGAAGAGACCCCCACTACTTCACCACATTTGGTAATAACAAGAAGAAATGAAGGAACGCAAAATTGTAAAAGGGTGGGATCATCCACCCTAGAGGCATGTACAGAGGAGGCAGCCAGTGGGGGAAAGGCTTTTAGAGACAGAGAAGTTGACTAATGACAAATTAACCCCAGAAAGGAAAAGTCTCTGTATCAGTTATCTGCTACTGCATGACAAATCACCCCAAAACTCAATGGTTTAAAACATTACTATGTTAGTCAAGGTTATCCAGAGAAACGAAACCAGCAGATTGTGTATGTTTGTAGAAAAAGAGAGAGATTTATTTTAAGAAATTGGCTCATGCAATTGTGGAAGCTGGCAAGTCCAAAATCTGCTGGGTAAGACAGCAGGCTGGAGACCCAGTGAGGAGTTGGTGTTGATGCTTGAGTCTGAAGGCAAGCTGCAGGCAGAATCCCTCTCCCTTAGGAAAGTCAGTCGTTTTCTTTCTTTTATTTTTTAAAGTATTATTATTTTTTTTTTTGAGACAATGTCTCCCTCTGTTGCGCAGGCTAGAGTGCAGTGGTTGTGATCTCAGCTCACTGCAGCCTCAACTTTCTGGACTCAAGTAATCCTTCGGCCTCGGCCCCTTAAGTAGTGGGACTACCGGAACATACCACCATGCTCAGCTAATTTTTTAATTTTTTTGTAGAGGTGAGGTCTCACTATATTGACCAGGCTGGTCTTGAACTCCTGGACTCAAGCAATCCTTCCACTTCAGCCTTCCGAGCAGATGGAACTACAGGCATGTATCACCATGCTCAGTTAATTCTTTAATTTTTTGTAGAGACGAGGTCTCACTATGTTGCCCAGGCTAGTCTTGAACTCCTGGGCTCAAGTGATCCTCCTGCCTCAGCCTCCCAAAGTGCTGGAATTACAGGCATAAGCCACTGCACGTAGCCTGAAGTCAGTCTTCTCCTTAAGGCCTTCAACTGATTGGATGAGGCTCACCCACATGATGGAGTGGAATCTACTTTACTCTGTCTAATAATTTAAATGTTAATTAAAAATACTTTCACAGTAACATCCAAATGGGAATATTAAATACTTGGGAACTGTGGCCTAGCCAAGCTGACACATAAAATTGCCCACAACAAGTACCTTTAAGTTTTTACCATGAGTATATATGTAAATTGAGCAGTTCTGTTTTTTGGACCAGTCTTGACTAAAGTCTAGATTTCTTCATGTATCTGTGGTCAGCTGCTGAGTTGGCTGGGGACTTGGCTGGCCTGAGATGGCCCTGCTGTGGCCTCAGCTCTCCTCTCTGTGGTCTCCCATCTTCCAGCAGGCTAGCCTGGGCTTGTTCTCATGCAATGAAGGGGCTCTGAGAAAGAGCAAATGCCCATAAGAGCTCTTGAGGCTTGGGCTTGGAACAGGTACACCATCACCTCTGCTCATGTTCTGTTCAAAACAAGTCAGAAGGCCACTCCAGATTCAAGGGGAGTAGGGGAGAGGCTACCTTGTGATTGGAGAAGCCACAGAGTCACATTGTGAGAGGGAAAAAGAAGACTTGAGGGCATTTTTGCAATTACTATGCCAGAGTTTTCCTGTCCTCTGAAACATGGAGAAGAGATGTGTAGATGAAGAGGAAGGAAGGTAAATACGGTCACAACACAGCCTTAATTTTCTCAGGAAAATGGGAGACCAAGACCCCAGAAATATAATAGAACTGGAGCTTAAGAAAAAGGAAAAAAATATTAAAACAGCCACTGAGAGTCATGTGTGAGGGAATCAGCTTACAAGAGAGGAAAGGAGTGTCAAATATTGTAGAAAGGACCCAGTTGAAAACAAGGAGCAGAGACCTGTAGTTCCCCAGGGCTACACTGAGCCTGGAAGAGGAAACATGCCCAGCCAGGGGTGATGGGAGATGGGGCTTTAGGGAGAGATGACGAGACAGGGCAGACAAGCAGCAAGGTCAGGGATGGCGCTGGAGCCAGTGGTCCACTGGGGGTGCCTCTTTCTCCTCAGAAACATAGACAGGCAGCCTGTAGGCAATGTATCCATTTACCCAGGGGACTGGTTAGAGCCTTCTCTGGGGAGATGCCCTGGCTGTTGGTGTCTCAGAAGTTCCCTCAGAGTTGGCAGGACTCCCCATGAGAAGCCCAAAACATGTAAAAAGGGACTGAGTGTGCAGATGCAGCTCTGAAGGGCAACAGAATCAATGAATGGAAAATAGTTCATTTTTGTCCCATTGATTCTTTTCTCCATTCATTGAGGACACAGCTACACACTGTCAGTAAATTCACCACTTTTCAGTCAAATGCATTAATCCTCTTTAAGACTGACTCCTGCACAACCAATTCTTAAAATAAATTATTTATAATGCTTCTCATTCTCCAAAAAGTGAATTTTTTAAGTGATTGCATAACCACAGTGGGGCAGACAATCCAAAGTTTTTTTTCTTTTTTTTTTTTTTTTTAACATCAAGACAGAGCCTCATTCTTATCTTCTTTGCAACATCAACACTTTCAGCCACATCATCTTTTGTGAAATTTCCCCTTCCCTCCATAACATTCTGGGCTTTCTTCTATGTCCCCAAGACCATCTCTAAATAGTTCCCTTTCCAAGTCCTTTGGTTCTCTTCTTTTTCCCTTCCCAACACTCACTGTTCAGACTTTAGGCCTCCAGCAGTTGCCAGTCTTACCCAGCCCCCAAACACCAGACACACCCTCTTGGTTCAGAAACAGTAGCTCACCATGGGAAGGATTCTCCATAGACAGAAGGGTATATTCAAGTCTTGAGGGCATATGTATTGTTTTAAAAGCCCCCACCTCAATCGATTTTGATGTTTCCTCCTTCTTCTGTCCCAAGTTAAGATCACTCCTCACTTCCCCAGCCCCACCCAGCAACCTTGATATTTGGGGCAAATGCTTGTTCACACAAATCCCTTTGGCTGGAAGCCTGAATGACCACCTGGAAGGCTGGCTCTTCCCTACTGGACCCCTCATATGGCGCAACTCCCAGGCTAGATTCTGGAGGGGCTGGGGAAGGGTATTCAGACTCTCACATCACTGCCTTTCATGGGAAAGCTGCCCAACCCTTTAGTTTCAGGGTTGATCTTCCTCCTAGCACTCCTCCAATTGCCTAGGGGACCCTTCCACTTGGATGTTCCAACAGTAAATTAAAGCTCAAAATGCCTAGTTTGGGATTTTATTACTTAACCTCCAAAATCAGTGCCACCTAGTGGTTTCTCTGTTTCTATAAATGACATCGTTTTTCACTTACTCGGATTTTAAATCTTAATTGTTTTGGCTTTAGCTCCCTCTCATTCTTCCTGGCCCTCCTTGGCTACCAAATTCAGCCATTTGCGAAGTCCTCCTATTCCTTCTTTGTCCTGTCTCTTCTTACTTCCCTTTTCATTCCAGTTTGATCAACTAAGGTCATCTGAACCTTCATTGCTTCACTGCTAGACTGTACAACTGAGATCCTAAAACATAATCTGTCTCTTTCAATTCCATCTTAAGCACCGCTTCCAGATTGCTCAAGTATCACTTTGTTAGTGTCACTCTTGTACCCCCAAACTTTAAGGGCTCTCTGTTACCAATCACTTATGGACTAAATGCCTTACCTGATACACAGAGCCTTCCAAGTCTGGCCCCAACGTATTTCTCCTTACTGATCTCTTGTTCTCCAAGCGCACCTATCTGCCCCAGCCAGTCTATGCCCCCAGCTTTCCCCAAACACACTCTGCTCCTGGCAGTCTCGATGTGGTACTCATGCTATTCTATAACCGGGAATGTCTCCTTTCCTCCTCTCTGCCTCTCTAAGTTCTACCCAGCCTTCCAAGCTTGGCTCAAGTTCCCAGCTGCACAACCTCTTCTCTACCTATGCCCTACAATAAGGGAAGCAAAACTAACATTTGCCCTTTCTCCTGTTTGGGTTCTACTTATACTTCCTTTCACAGAACTCCCTCTGAATTTATTGTTCATCCACTTCTAAGGCTCTTATTCATACTCTCCATCCTGTTGGGTTTCTGAATATCTTGTAATGATTAAAATGTCAGAGATTGGTTATTTGGAGCTTACAGGATACTTCCACATATATTATCTTGTTTTATTCTTAAAACTCTGTGTGGCAGGAATTATTTCCCACATTTTAAAGATAAAGAAACAGTTTTAAAATAGCTATGTCTGGAGCACGAGCTCAAAAATATTTTGTGAAAATAAGTGATGCTTTTCCCAGATCCCAAGGCTCACCAGAATGTAAAGACTGGGGCAGGAAATGAGTTATAGCATCTTCTGGCCTCCACACTGCAGAGATCATAACACATGGTGGCAAGAGCACTGACTGAAGCAGGAAGCAGAAGGAGGGGGTCCAATCTTGATGCTGCCTTTTCTTAGTCCTATGACTTGGTAAATTCCTCTGTGGGGTGGGAAGGCTAAAGCTAAGACGCAAGGAGCAGCCAGTGAAAAAAAATTTTTTTAATCTATTTTTTTAACTATTATTTTTTAAAAATCTTTTTTTTAACACCAATAACCATGTATCTGAAAAAGAAATCAAGAAAACAATCCCATTTGTGATATCATCAAAAAGAATAAATTACTTGGGAATAAATTTAACCAAGGAAGTGAGAAATCCTCATACTGAAAAGTTTAAAACATTGTTGAAAGAAATTGGAGAAGGCACAAATAAATGGAAAGATCTCCCATGTTCATAGATTGGAAGAATTAATGTGGTTAAAATGTTCATACACTCCAAGTTAATATACATTTTTCACTGTAATCCCTATCAAAATTTTAATTGCATTTTTTCACAGAAATAGAAAAAAAAATCCTAAAATGTGTATGGAACCACAAAAGACCCAAAAGAATCTTGAAAAGTAGTCAAAGCACTATTGAGAAAGAAAAAACAAATTGAGACATTACACTTTCTGATTTCAAATTATATTACAAACCTATATTAATTAAGACAGCATGGCACTGGCACAAAAACAGACACATAGACCTATGAAACAGATTAGAGAGCCCAGAAATAAACTCAAGCATACATGGTAAGCTAATTTTCAACAAAGCTACCAAGAAGACACAATGAGCAAAGAGCAGTCTCTTAAATAACTGGTATTAAGGAAACTGGACATCCACATGCAAAAAATAAAACTAGACTCTGTCTTGCACCATACACAAAAATCAACTCAAAATGAGTTAAAGATATGAAACGGAAACACCTAAAACTGTAAAACTTTTAATAAAAATCATAGGGGAAAAGCTCCTTGGATATCACACCAAAAGCACAGGCAAAAGCAAAAATAAACAAATGAGACTATAAACTAAAAGGCTTTTTGCAACAAAGGAAACAATCAACAAATTCAAAATCAGCCAATGGAGTGGAAGAAAATATTTGCAACTCATATATTAGATGAGAGGTTAATATCAAAATATATAAGAAATGCAAACAATGCAAACAAATGCAAACAGTAAAACAAAAACTTGATTAAGAAATGAGCAAAGAGCCTCAATAGACATTTCTCTAAACATAAAAATGTCCAATAGATATATGAAAAGGTGTTCAAATTCACAAATCATCAGAGGAATGCAAATCAAAACCACAGTGAGGTATCACTTCACAACTACTCGAGTGGCTACTATCAAAAGAAAAAAAAATTAGAATGAAACAAGAGACAACAAGTGTTTGTGAGGATGTGGAGAAAAGGGAGTCCTTCTACACTGTTGGTAGGAATGTAGATGGGTGCAGCCATTGTGGAAAACAGTGTAGAGGTTCCTAAAGAAATTAAAAATAGAACTGTCATATGACCCAGCAATCCCTCTTCTGGATATCTACCCAAAGGAAATGAAATCACCACTTAATAAAAATGTCTGCACTCCCATGTTCTTTGCAGGATTTCACGGGGGCCAAAATATGGAAACAGTTTAAATGCCCATTGACTAAAGAATGGATAAAGAAATTGTGCTACATCCATAATCGAATACTATTTAGCCTTTAAAAAGGAGACCCTGTCATTTGCAATGCCATGGTTGAAACTAGAGGACATTATGCTAAATGAAATAAGTCAGATACAGAAAGAAAAATACTGAAATACTGCTCAAAATTTCACTTGTTTATGAAATCTTAAACATAATAAAGCAAAACAGAACACAGTAACAGACATAGAAATGAGGAGGAGAAAAGTGGTGGGCAGAAGTGGGAAGCGAGGAATGGAGAGGCAGAGATCAAAGGATACAAAGTTATAGCTATGTAGCATGTAAAAATCTAGAGATTTTCAGCATGAGAACTAGAGTTAATAACATTCTATACTGAAAGAAAACATTTGAATGTTTAAAACAGATATGCACATATTATTGTTACAATTAAATTCACCTGATTTCACATGCATAAAAATGTAAAGATTGGGTAGTGAGGAAATGGAGTTCCAAAATGCGGGTTTTCAAGGCTTCATACATGTTCAGGTTATCTGACCGTAGGGTTGGCTAAACAAAATAATAACCTAAAAAAGTTCCAGTTTTATTACTTCATTCAGGACATATTTAGAACTACTACATCCCAAGCACATAGCAGGGATGTCACAGTACATAAAACAAAGATTCTGCCCTCATGAAACTTAGTTTCCAGGGATGGAGCTACCTGGTCCTCACACAAACAATCTAACACATAAAATTTCAGGTGATATTAACTGCTAAGAAAAATAATTAAGGCCAATAGGGAGCACAGAGAGCTCCTAGGTGTAAAGATTGTTCATCTTTTACATGCTGTAGTTAATGTGGGCCTAGAGAAGTCACACTGAGTAGAGACTTAAGTGAAGTGTGATCTCAAATCAGCATTCTTCAGCTGCCTACCCTGTCTTGGTTAGAAATGGTTCTGATTTGGTCATTTTGGGTCAGATTTGACTAAAGGAGAGTGGTGTCCTCAAAGGTGGTGTGGCTGGTTCCCATCAATGAGTCAACTGAAGGAACCCTCCGCCTCCCCTGAACTCTGCCTCTTATCTGTCCTGTTCCCATCTGATGCAGAAATAGCAAAACGGGACCCTCACCCTTAGGTGAACCAAATCCTCTGATCTCTTTCTGTACCTTTCTCTGATACACCATGAGCGCATCAACAATGAAGGAAGAAAACAGAAAAAAGGGAGGTGAGGTAGGGATGGAGCATCAACCCTGCTGTGATTGGCTGGAGCGTCTCTACAGCCAGCCTGGCTTGGCACCTCCAAACACCAAACTCCAAAGTCCAAACAATGCTGCTGTAAGCAAACTGAGCATGAGAAAGGAAAATTCAGTCAACCACCAGATGGGAATCCTTTTAACAGTTCAGTTCAGATGCAAGAAAGTCCAGTTTGATTGGTTTAAGATTTTCTCCAGCAAAATTATCCTTTAATACTTAGGAAATGCTGCCTTTTCTCCATTCTGAATATTTATTATGCCTAGCCTCTTAACCCCCATTCAAGGTGGCAGGCTCATGATAACAAGCAAAAGGAAGTTTCATGTTGTTTTCAGTTTAATTTTTATGATACCTGGCCTTTTCCCTTTTTTTTTTTTTTTTTTTTTTTGCTTTTGCATTTACTCACTCATAAAGAACACATCAATTCTCTGCACGTCAGTCAGAAATTGTTGTATACTCAAATCTGAAAGTAGAAACATTAATGATAAAAGGAGGTGGGGGAGAAATTAGAAAAAGGAAATAGCAGGAGTCAGCGGGGAGGAAAAGTCTCAATCGTAGAAAAAAGTTCCCAAACAGAGTAGTAATTGATAGTTTGATAACCCCCTCAGTTCTCCCAAACCCACAGCCCCAGCTGCACATCGCTCTCATATTCGTTCGTGAGGACCGCCGTAACAAAGTGCCGCAGACTGGAGGACCTAGCCAGCACATACGTATTTCTCACAATCCCAGAGGCTGGAAGTCTGACATGAGAGTATCATCAGGGCTGGTTTCCCCTAAGGCCTCTCCTGGGTTGTAGATGGCCGTGTCCTCCTTGTGTGTTCATACAGTCATCCCTCTGTGTGTACTAGTGTTCAAATTTTCCTCTTCTTAAGAGAACATCAGTCATATTGAATTAGGGCCCAGGCTAATGACCTCATTGTAACTTCATTATTTCTTTAAAGATTCTGTCTGCAAATACATTCACCTTCTAAGGTACAGAGGGTTAGAATTTAAACCTGTATTTTTTTGGAGGGAATTCAGCCCATAGCAGCCCTGAAGCTTCAGATCACTGAATACCTCAGTCCTCGCTGTCCTTTTCATTCTTCTTCGCTGGTCTAATTATTTTGGAACCAAGGAGTAACAAAGAGGGTGGGCAGAGCCAGCGATATGGCAGAAGCTATCTCCACAATGGCTGTGACTTAGTTGCCATGTCAGCAGTCCTCCCCGCTCAGGACGGGCCCTAAGAATAGGCACCACATGGCACCTGCCTCAGGCTGTCCAACAGGGAAGCTGCCTGTGACCCCTAGAACCAGGGACCAGAATCTCCATCTAATGAAGGCTGATAGGAATGGGTTGCCTCAGTGATGGGCCACTAGAGAAATAAAGTTTCCTCTTTTCCAAGGATTAGTCACTAGTCTACCAACAGAAGGCAAGTCCTAACTATCCCCAGCCTTCTTCCCCACATATCCATCTTCCCTGCTCCCAAGACCTGAACATTCTGGTTTTCTTTTCCTCCATTTCTTTCTTTTCCACAACACCTGAACATTAGAGAGAGAGACAGCACCCTGCCCAAAGGATCCGGAAGCCCCGTCCTGAGAGGTGAGGACAAGTTCTACGTTCATCAGTCATCATCTTCCCCTTCATGCAGACTTCTAGGAAGTTCTCAAGCCCTATTCTAAGACTCTGGCTCACTCCCTGACCTCCTGCATATATTTCCCTGCAGAAGTGAGGCTAGCAATCACTAGGGCTCTCTAACTTGCAAATTTTTGTAACTCAGTGAACAACTCCCTTCCAATCCCTTGCACCTGGGTACAGTCCTGGATTAAAGGGTCAAAGGTAGGACTTTTTTCCTCATTCTTTTCTCTTAGACTCAGCCAACTTTGCAGGAAAGGCAGCTTGAGCAGCGCCCACATGCCTGAAAGACACATCTATGCAACACCATTCTGGGGCAACACAAGGAGGCCCTGGGCTAGAATGTGTGGTAGGGTTCTGATAAGATGGATTCTGAGAGTGTTGTGCAGACTTGTCATATGATGACAGAGCTTTAATGATGATGCACACACAGCACCTCGGGCGCTCTGTCTCATCAGTGACACATGTGAAACCTATTGATATTGCTGGCACATGCAGGAGTCTCTGCTGTGTCCTCTTTCACCACCTCACTCCTGCTTCTCAGGAATCAAAGAGAGATAGGCTGCCTACAGGAAGGTGTCAACCATCCCACAGAGCCCATCAGATAAACGTGTCCAAGGAGCAAAACTGAGTTCATTAAACTTACTGTAGCAAAGGGAAACACCGTCTTGTCGGCATCTTAGTGGTGCTTCAAAAGAAGGAAAACAAGGAAGGCTATTTTTAGTGTCTTGACTCTGAGCTCAAAAAGTTTTAGGTGGATTTTTTTAAGGTAAAGACCTAGTTGGAATTGGAGAAAGTTCCTGACATAGTAAAGTTTAGTGGACACAGCAAAGAAAGGGTTTTGATATGCAAACTCTTGTTTAATAAGCAAGTTATTTCTTTAGGCAAGCAAATAATCATTCTGATAAGGGAGCTACTTGTCCATATAAGAAAGCTGTCTGACTAAATTGGTTGGCAGGCAATAAGATTACACTGTCCATAGCTGTCTCAATTCCCAGTCCCCACTTGCGGCCAGTCTCCCGCCTGAACTAGAGAATAAATCATTACCTTCTAGGATTACAATTAATCCACATCTGCACTGATGTTTGAGGTATCATGACCATGTGTCAGGTTCTGACCGTAGTTGTTTCTGCCTCTATAAATGTCAGGTTTTCCTGTTTGTGGGAAACATAATAATGGCCCTTCAAAAATGTCCACATCCTAATTCCTGGAACCTGTAAATATGTTACATTCAATGACAAAGAGAACTTTGCAAGTGTAATGAAGGTGACAGACCTTAAAACAGGGAGGGTATGCTGGATTATCTGGTAGCCTAATCTAATCACAAGAGACCTAGAAAATGAGGACCTTCTTCAGCTAGAAGCAGAATGACAAGTCAGAAAGATTCCAAACATGAGAAGGACTTGACGAGCTTCTGCTGGCTCTGAGATGTAAGGGCTCATGTCCAGGAGCCAAAGAGAGGTCCTTGGGAGCTAAGTGTGGTCCCCAGCTGACAGCAAGGAAACAGGAACCTTCATTCTATAGCTGCCAGGAACTGTTTTATTTTGCCAACAACCTGAATGTGCTTGAAATCAGTCTTCTCGTAGCTTCTCAATAAGAACCCAGTTGCCAACACCTTCATTGCAGCCTTTTGAAAATCAGACAGGAGGCTGGGCATGGTGGCCCACACCTGCAATCCCAGCACTTTGGGAGGCCAAGGTGGTAGATTGCTTGAGCTCAGGGGTTCAAGACCAGCCTGGGCAACATGGCGAAATCCTGTCACTACAAAACATATAAAAATTTAGCAAGGTATGGTGATATGTGCCTGTAGTCCCTGCTATTCAGAAGTATGAAATGGGAGGATTGCTTGAGCCCAGGAGGCAGTGGTTGCAGTGAGCCAAGATTGAGGCCCTTCACTCCAGCCTGAGTGACAGAGCCAGACCTTGTCATAAATTAAATAAATAAATAACGTTTGGGAAAAAAAAGAAAGAAAAGAAAAGCAGACAGGAGAAGCAGTCAAACCAACCCAGACTTCTGACCCACACAACTGTGCCATAATAAAATTGTGTTGTTCTAACCCATTAACTGGTGGTAATTTATTATGGCCATAATAGAAAATGAATGCACTGCTCTTACTGCTAGCTCATGATTTGTTGGCTGTTGATCAAATGACAACTGCACACCAATATGTGAGCACTGCAGCATGGCAAATACTGAAAGAGAGGATAAGGTTAGAGTCTGTAGTCCTCTTCTAACCTATGAGCCAAGTATGTCCAAAAGAAAAAAAAGCTCATCCCAGTGACAGCAGTCTGCAGAACCATATGTGGGCATATTAGTTAAATGAGCTAATTTCCTGATTTCTTCATTGGTTTCCCAGATCTGCAGAAACCTAAGTACAGGCCAGGTGTAGTGGCTCTCACTTGCAGCACTTTAGAAGGAGAGGCAGGGAATCCTTTGAGCCCAGGAGTTTGAGACCAGCCTGAACCACAAAGCAAGACCCTGGCTCAATTTTTTAAAATTATCTAAAAAATTAAAATTCTGCCAGGCACGGTGGCTCACGCCTATAATCCTAGCACTTTGGGAGGCTGAGGCGAGTGGATCACCTGAGGTCAGGAGTTCAAGACCAGACTGACCAACATAGAGAAACCCTGTCTCTACTAAAAAAATACTAAATTAGCCAGGCATTGTGATGCATGCTTGTAATCCCAGCTACTCAGGAGGCTGACGCAGGAAAACCATTTGAACCCAGGAGGCGGAGGTTGCAGTGAGCCGTGATCATGCCCTTACACTCCAGTCTGGGCAACAAAAGCAAAACTCCATCTCAACAAAAAAAAAAAAATTAAAATTCAACTACAGCATTCTCTGCCTAAGAAAATACATGCTCCACCTTGAAAGGCCTACATTATATCTATAGGTCTGCACTATTTTGAATCACCATCTGCCCAATCTTATAAACTTCCCCAGTCAGTTCTATAATCTTAGTAGCATTGTATAACTCTCTGTCAATGACTAAGACATTAGAAAACCAGATTTTCAGAATTTCAGGGTTTTTATTTCAGCCATGAAATAAAGAGGCTTCAAGAGAAGAAAGTAGTTCTGAATTCTCCTTAATAATTAAGACGTGGGATATCAAATGAAGGCCCAGTTTTCTTAGTTATCTAAAATCTCTTCCTCTGAGAGGATAAATGAATGGGCCAAAGCAAATTCTGGGTGATACCAAAGAGTATTTGACAGCAGGAATCCATTTTTTAAGATAGCAAATCCCTGGCTTGTGACTTGTAGGCTCCTTGAACACAAATCCAATTCCAGTGATTGGGAATGTCCCAATGATCAGAAGGGAGACAAAATAACCCTACTAAGTTGTCAGGTAGTATTATCTGGTTTTGGCACTACTTGACAAAGTGGTTTGGCACCGGCCAGTGAGATTTGTAGAACACAGATGATTAGGCAGATTTAGAGCAAAAGCGTATGAAGCTGGGATAAGTAGTGATGAGGTCTATCAAAGTGAGGCACCTCCCAGATGTTCATAGTCCCATGGCCCAGATGTTTCAGAGTTGCTTTCCAAGTCCTATCTCTGGGAACACTTAGTTAAAAGACTAGTTCCTATAAAAGGTCCCTAGGTGCTTTTTGGTGGAAATAGAAAATCTCCATTCTAGGTATGACACAATAGCAAGCTTTATATTTTTAGCTTTCAGGCCTTTTTTGGTGTTTGCCATCTAAAAAGTCACCAGGCGGTTGAGGAAACCAACTGATTCATGACTATTATTGAAAAGAGCTGGATGCCGACAAAAGAAAAGTAAGCATAAAGCCAACCCATTGTTATTGTGTGTTTTAGCCAAATTGTGAGCAAATCATAGCAAGATATTGGACTCTTGCCAAGCTGTGACTAGGGATGCAAAGACCAATAATAAAAATAGGGTCCTTAAGGATACTGTAGTTAAGGGTTAACAAGTGTCTGCCAGCAAATTTTTTAACTAGCAGGGAGAAAAAATAACTAGCTAATAAAATACAGGACAAGATATATAAAATAAAGCATGACCATCTATCACTCTGGAAATCTGGATTTTGAGGGTCTTAGGTAGAAGTTTGTGGGACCAAATTACTCAGTTGTCTACTTAATCCAGGTATTGGTAGAAGCTGTCTCCTCCTTTCTGAAGACTGTCAGAATCCTCAGCTAAGGTCTCCAGCAGGGACCAAGATCTGAGGGTGGCTTGCGTCTCTTTATGTCAGAGGCAAAAATCCAAGGATCAACCCCTTGGCGTTTTACTGCTGTGTTCTTTATTTCTTAACAGTATATAAGGTTATTTTCAATGGTGTTTGAAGTCTGTCTTTCTCTGATGTCTCTTTCAGAAAACCATGTTCCCAGGGTTCAGATCATGAAAGGATTGTTTAGGAGGATGTTGAGGAAAGCTGCTCATACCTGTTGATGCTAAAAATGGGTGCAATACATGAGTCTCTTGCAGTATTTGCTCTGTTTCAAGAAAACATGGCCAGAATCTGAGATCAGAAATGATATTTCTAGACACAGGAGTCAGGTTTTAACTAACTTATAAAGGAGCATTGAAGAACCCTAGGGGCTGATCTTATTGTCATTAAAATGAGTAGCAATACCTTAGTCCAAGGAAGGTCAAGAGGTCTCTGAGTTTTGCTAATCTTAGTTCATAATTCTTTTTTGTTTGTTTTTTTGTTTTTATTTTTGTTTTTGATTTTCCAAAACTAAAAATGGGAGTAATATGGATAGTAAAGTGTCTGGGTAGGTAAAAAGGCTTCACAAAGCTGTTTCATGACAGTCCCAGTAAATGACTGTCCCTTTTACTAGAGAAATAAATTAGAGTTCCCCAGGGTGGGAATGCAAAATCAGGCAATTTTTTTCTCTGCCTTCAGAGCCATAATTCTTTGGCAAGTAAGAGAATTGGTTCCTTCTGAGAAGATGCAAACAATGGTCATATTCAAAGCCATTGCGGAAAGTAATAAGAAATTCTTTTGGAAATGTTCAAAGGGAACCTGACGCTTAGGACTTATGTATTTATTATTTTTTCCTTCAGTTTCTTAGCTATCAGAGGACACTTGTTTGTCCCATGTCCTTTTTGCTTATAATATCTATGGACATCTAAAATAAGAGGCTCCTTTACCTACTTTTATTGACTAGGGTGGAAGTATTGAGTTGTTTTACCTTTAAGGCATTATCTTAATTCTGCTTTTGTCCTAAGACTCTTTGAAAATGTTCAGCAAGGTGTTGGAGACATGGCCCTGAGCTATTTCCCTTTTCAGTCTTTGCTTACATTTCAGATTTCCTATTTCTGGCTCAAAATCATTCACAAAGATGATCATTCACAAAGTTACATCTGTATCAGGATCTACTCCTGAACGCAGTCTAAAGGTTTTAAAGGCTCTATCTCTGCAGCCTCCAATGGATTCACTCTTTCTTTGCTACAGGACCAAATTAGAGTCCAATCTGTTGTCTCATGATAAACTTTGGGGATATACTCCAAAACAACTTGTTCAATATCTAGAGCTATTGTAACCTTCTTTGTGTTCCTATATAATTCAGAGTTCTCTGGAAACTCTCAAGTTTATTACAATCTGCCTTTTCTATCCAAAGTTTTGCATCTGAGGTTTTGTGTCATGGGTCCCCAAGACAACCTTGAGGCTCAACAAGTAACTAGAAAAACTCACAGGACTGAGAAAACCAGTTACAGCCACACTTCCAGTTTATCACAGCAAAAGGATACAGATTAAAATCAGTAAAGGAAAAATGTTCATGGGATAAACTCCAAGACAAATCAGGCAGAAGCTTCCAGGCAGGAGGGTCAGTTTAATTCTCCCAGCAACAATGAGTGACAACACAGTGTGAAGTGTTGCCAACCTGGGAAGCTCACCTGAGACTGACTTAGCATTATAATTGAAGGTCAGTTCTTTCTATTGTGTCTGGGCTTTAGAAAATCTTAACAAATTATTTTAGCTCAGTCTGACAGAAGATCTTAAAGGCAATCATAGAGATTTTGCCCTGTGTTGAAGGGGTTTAACTTCAAAAGGCAATTGAGCTTAGGGTGTTTCTCCCATCTCAATTAATGTCCTTTCTGTCTCTAAGACCAGAAATGAGGACTGATCCTGGACTTCTCCATTTCCTCAACTCCCATATTCAATAAGATTTTAGGAACTGCTTCCCTTTCCTGAGACAGTGTTGTTCTGTTTATGGAGCAGTTTAATGTGAGTATTGGGGTTGGGGGAAGGGAGGAGTGTGTTTCTGTGTTAGATAACCAGATAATAAGCAGATGCCACACAAGAAGAAGGAAGTAGCACATTGCCTAGTATGCCTTTAAACAGGCATTGATTGATTACACGAGATTTTTACAGAAATATGTTTTTACAGAAATGCCAGTCTCATTTGGTGGAGCTGACTGTTTCACAGAGATCCAAAGAACACTTGGGTGCCTTTTATGTCTTTTTACTGAGGTTTTGTGTGTCTCCATTTGTTGATAATAGCAGTGAAGAGAAATTCTGGCACATTTTATCATTATGCAAATAAATGAACTGGCTTTTCAATAACTTTCTTAAGATAAATTGCTAATTTCCATTAAAAAAGAAAAGCCAGAACTCCTTTATGGAATGACCTTCATCCCAAGCTGTTTTGCAAAAACAAGTCTTTTCAATAGCCCATTTCTAGAATGTACATTTTTTTGGTTGGCTTTTCAAAAGGCAGCACAATATGTGCACACACACACCAAATAAATAAATAGTTCCTAAAGCCATGGTAAAACATCCTCAGGCTTTCTTCCGATTAGTGGTGTTAAATTCAGGGAGGATACGAAACTTCTCTCCATGGAGTTCCCTCTAAAGCTGTAATCTTTAGACCGACCTCATACGGATCAGTTCACCTCTTGTGCTAACAAAGCCCATTGCACCTCTTTCTATCTACCCACTCTCTTGTTACCACTTCAAATTGTGTATCTCAGCACCGTGGAACTGCTCCAGAGACTCTTTCAAAATTCCTCACGGTGAGTCTGAAGGAGAGTTTCTAGGTACCATGGATAAATAAGGTACAAGGAGAACAGCAGCAGGCCGATTCTCACTGTCTTCCAACAGATCAGCGTCGTTCTCACCAACTAAGCAGTGAGTCTTACCCATCCCTCAATTGAAAAGTTCAGAAAATAACTCCTTGTATTATTGCCTTGGGCCAATGTGGATACTAACAGATAGCCCTCTCTGTTCCTGCAACATTCTTCCAGTAAAACCTTCCAACCTGCATCCTTAACTTTCTATGAGAAAAATGGCAAGAGATCAGTAAACCTCCCCTCTTCATACACAAGAACAACAGCTTGGCTGAATCAGGAAGGCATGAATCCTATCAGTGTCCCATATGCCAGACACTCTATCCCGTCCTCCAAGAAAATCCAGAGCAACAACTTCTCAGGACACCAGCAAACCCTTCTCAAGCATGGGTTTTCCTCAGTGCCCCATCCCCCAACTTTTTCAGAAAAGGTCCATAAATTAAATGACCAATATTGACACAGCACAATGGGCTTACTGGGAGGCATTTGGAGCCAGAAACAACAGGCCTAGGGCTCTGGCTGTCTCATAGCCCAAGGAAATCAATACTTCAGCCATCCTGTTTGGAAGCTCCACTGGAGTGGCCTCCTCCTGACTTTTACCTTAGTCTAGGTGTTTATTTAGAAGTATTTCCAGGTGAGGAACTAGCAAGTGGCAACCTGAAAATGAACCCTAAGTCATGGGGTGAAATATCTGAAACACTTGTCCTTAGAATTACTCAAACCAATTCCTCTCAGTTATTGAGCACTGATGGAAGACACTCTGTATGCATTATGGAATTAGGTATACGCAACACCAAGAGATAGTTATCATTATCCCCATCTCACAAACAAGACACTCCAGCTGAAAGCCATGGCAAAGGATCAAGCCCAAGCCAGGTCCATCTCTCACCCCAGAGCTAGAGCCTGGTCTTCTCCACCTTGACACAACACCTGCTAGGCCACAAGCTGAAAGTCCTTCACTTCATACTGTTCCATAGGGCTACTGATGAACTGACCCCATCTGGCAGACCAGACACACTTACCTATGGTTTCCTGGCTAGGAAAACTAGAAACTTTTTGTGAAATGGTAAAAAGAGAAATCGTTTCTAGGTTAGGGCTTTTCTGATAGGCTCGAAAGAGTAAGGGATGAAGAAAGGTTTGTAAAGGGAAATTCTATTTTCTTGGTCTCTCTCAGGCCAGCGATAACACATTTTGTCTTATTTTATTTTGACACTGAAAAGAATTCCGTAAGGGCAGAGAGGGAAGAACATGCTTCAGACTATCTTCATATAATTCCCATATTTAATGTCTAAATCCAGTAGTATGTTAATAAATACTTTAAAACTGGCACTCTGGAGTAAGAGTGTGAGGGCTTACTAATTGCAGTTACTAATTTTCCTGCTATAAATACTACTATAATGCTCTATTCAAGCTACCAATATACAGTATTGTGAAAATTTAACGATAGGGTCCCATGAGCCCATGCCAACAGGTTCCAGTACACCATTGCTTAAATTCATCACAGAGGAAGAACAGTAAGAAATTCCCAAAAATCAGACCCAAACCAAAGATCCTCTTATGGATTAAAGCATTTTCCTCCTGTTAAATATAAACACCTGTAAGAGGAGCAGCACATTAATTGTCATTTTATGATAGTGGTTGCCAACCTCTCTTAAGGCTACTGACCACACAGGAGGGTTGGGAAAAGATGCATTAACTGATCCCAGGGACCCCTGGCTTTGCCTGTAGCATGGATATTGTCTAAAGGCTAAATAAGAAATACATATGTTTTCCCAACACCATTTATTAAACAGGGAATCCTTTCCCCATTGCTGGTTTTTGTCTGGTTTGTCAAAGATCAGATGGTTGTAGATATGTTGCGCTGCCTCCGAGACCTCTGTTCTGTTCCATTGGTCTATATCTCTGTTTTGGTACCAGTACCATGCTGTTTTGATTACTGTAGCCTTGTAGTATAGTTTGAAGTCCAGTAGTGTGATGCCTCCCGCTTTGTTCTTTTTGCTTAGAATTGACTTCGCTATGCAGGCTGTCTTTTGGTTCCATATGAAGTTTAAGGTGGTTTTTTCCAGTTCTGTGCAGAAAGAAGAAACTGTACCCCTTCCTGACACCTTACACTAAAATTAACTCCAGATGGATTGACGACTTAAACATAAGACCTAACACCATAAAAACCCTAGAAGAAAATCTAGGCAAAACCATTCAGGACATAGGTGTAGGCAAGGACTTCATGACCAAAACACCAAAAGCATTGGCAACAAAAGCCAAAATAGACAAATGGGACCTAATCAAACTCCACAGCTTCTGCACGGCAAAAGGAACAGTCATTAGAGTGAATCGGCAACCAACAGAATGGGAAAAAATATTTGCAGTTTACCCATCTGACAAAGGGCTGATATCCAGAATTCACAAAGAACTAAAACAGATTTACAAGAAAAAAACAAACAAGCCCATTCAAAAGTGGGCAAAGGATATGAACAGACACTTTACAAAAGAAGACATACATGAGGCCAATAAACATATCAAAAAATGCTCATCATCACTGGTCATCAGAGAAATGCAAATCAAAACAACATTGAGATACCATCTCACGCCAGTTAGAATGGTGATCATTAAAAAATCTGGAGACAACAGATGCTGGAGAGGATGTGGAGAAATAGGAACACTTTTACACTGTTGGTGGGAGTGTAAATTAGTTCAACCATTGTGGAAGACAGTGTGGCGATTCCTCCAGGACCTAGAAATAGAAATTCCATTTGACCCAGCAATCCCATTACTGGGTATATAGCCAAAGGATTATAAATCGTTCTACTATAAGGACACATGCACACAAATGTTCATTGCAGCACTGTTTACAATAGCAAAGACCTGGAACCAACCCAAATGCCCATCGTTGATAGACTGGACAGGGAAAATGTGGCACATATACACATGGAATATCATGCAGCCATCAAAAACGATGAGTTTGTGTCCTTTGTAGGGACATGGATGAACCTGGAAATCATCATTCTCAGCAAACTGACAGAAGAGCAGAAGATCAAACACCACACGTTCTCACTCATAGGTGGGTTTTGAACAATGAGAACACATGGACACAGGGAGGGGAGCACTACACACTGGGGTCAGTTGGGGGGAAACGGGAGGGATGGTGGAGTGTGAGGAGTTGGGGAGAGATAGCAAGGGGAGAGATGCCAGATGTAGGTGATGGGGAGGAAGGCAGCAAATCACACTGCCACGTGTGTACCTATGCAACAATCTTGCATGTTCTTCACATGTACCCCAAAACCTAAAATGCAATAAAATAAATAAATGGGAATTAAAAAAAAAAAGAAATACATATGTTTTTACTACTTAAAGAAATCAGAGATGACAAAAACAAATGGAAAAACATTCCATGCTCATGGATAGGAAAAATTGATATCATTAAAATGGCCATATTACCCAAAACAATTTGTAGATTAAATGCCATTCATATTAAACTATCATTTACATTCTTCACAGAACTAGAAAAAAGCTATTTTAAAATTCATGGGGAACCAAAAAAAAAAAAGAAAAAGAAAAGAAAGAAAAAGCTCAAATAGCCAAGGCAATTCTAAGCAAAAAGAACAAAGCTAGAGGCATCACGCTACCCAATTTCAAATTATACTACAGGTCTACAGTAACCAAAACAGAATGGTACTGGCACAAAAGCAGATGCATAGACCAATGGAACAGAATAGAGAGCCCAGAAATAAGGCCACATACCTACAACTATCTGAGGTTTGGCAAACCTGACAAAAACAAGCAATGGGGAAAGGATTCCCTATTCAATAAATGGTGCTGGGATAACTGGATAGCCATATGCAGAAGACTGTATCCCTTTCTTACATCATATATAAAAATTAACTCAAGATGGATTAAAGACTTAAATGTAAAACCCAAACCATAAAAATCCTGGAAGACCACGTAGGTATTACCATTCTGGACATAAGAATAGGCAAAGATTTCATCCCCAAAATGCCAAAGGCGATTGCAACAAAAAGCAAAAATTGACAACTGGGATCTAATTAAACTACAGAGCTTCTGCACAGCAAAGGAAACTACCAATAAAGAGAACAGACAACCTGCAGAATTGTAGAACATTTTTGCTAGGCATCTGACAAAGGTCTAATATCCAGCATCTCTAAAGAACTTAAACAAATTTAAAAGAAAAAAAAAATTGAAAAGTGGGCAAAGGACATGAACAGACACTTTTCAAAAGAAGATATGCATGCAGTCAACAATTATATGGAAAAAAAGTTCAACATTATTGATCACTGGAGAAATGCAAATCAACTTCACACCAATCAGAATAGCTACTATTAAAAAGTCAAAAAAATAGCAAATGCTGACAAGATTGTGGAGGAAAAGAAATGCTTACACACTATAGGTGGGAGTGTAAACTAGTTCAACCATTGTGGAAGACAGTGTGGTGATTCTTCAAAGGCCTAAAAACAGAAATATGATTCAACTCAGCAATCCCATTACTGAGTATATACCCAAAGGAATATAACTCATTCTATTATAAAGATACATCCACACATATGTTCATTGTTGCACTATTTACAATAGCAAAGACATGGAATCAACCTAAATGCCCATCAATGATAGACTGGATAAAGAAAATGTGGCACATATACACCATGGAATACTATGCAGCCATAAAAATGTTCTTTGCAGGAACATAAATGGAACTGGAGGCCATTATCCTTAGCAAACTAATGCAGAAACAGAAAACCAAATACCACATATTCTCACTTATAATTGGGAGTTTAATTATGAGAACACATGAACACATAGAAGGGAACAACACACACTGGAGTTTATCGGAGGGTGGAGGGAGAAGATCAAGAAAAATAACTAATGGACACTAGACAAAATACCTGGATGGCAAAATAATCTGTACCACAAACCTCCACAACACAAGTTTTCCTATATGATAAACCTGCACATGTACCCCTAAACTTAAAAAGAAATATGCATGTTTTTGCACCACTGTTTTTAAACTAGACATAATACTATTGTGATTAATAATATTCTATTTTAGATTATAGCATTATTACTTGACAGTGGCTTTTTGTAATTTTAAATTTTTTCATAGACACACAGAGAGACACACAAGCAGCCACTAATGTGTGTAATTTCTGCGCCAGGCAGAGAAGAAGAAAATTGCAAAAGTCCTGATGTTGGGAAAGTGTTTCTGAAAACGAGGGGTTTGAAAAACATATCAAATGATACCAGGAGGATGCAGTCAGCCAAATTCAGAATGTGGGAAATTCTACCAGAGAAATGAGCCTATTTCCTCAACAAGCAAGTAACATTTCAAAAGAGAATGTTACAGGTTTAAAGAAAAACATCAGCCAATTGCAATGTGTGGACCTTGATCGGATCCTCAAACAAGGATGTTGCTGAGGCAACTGGGAAAATTTAAACATGGTCTGAGCACTAGATGCTATTATAAAATTATTACTATTTTGTTAGAGTTGGAATAATGGTTTTGATTTTTTAATTATGTCAACATATAGTGGGGGTGGTGTAGAGGCAGACAGGAAACTAGCTTGGCATATGTTAGCAAGCTGAGCAATGAGTGATTCATCACATTCTTCTCTCTACTTCTTTGTTTTGTGTAAAAATTGCTATTATAAATTTTCTAAAGCAGGAAAGGGGGATTTAAAAAGATAGTTGGGAACCACTCTTATAAAAATGATCCAAATAAGTAATTCACAATAGGTGACAGAAAGTTAAGAGCATATCTCCAGTATGTCAACTTGGTGTGATGTCATAGGAAAAAAAGTATAACAAGTTACAAAACATAGTTTTCAGTATAAACCACATCACTTACTTTACCCTCCCAGGTCCTTAGATAATTCCTCCTCTGTGAAGACAAAATAATTGATAACTACCAACCTACTTAAACTAAATAGGCATTAAATAAGCCTGTAGCAATAAATAAGGCAATTCACATTACAAAATATGAAATCCTATATGAATGGAGGGGATCGTTATTTTATTAGTCATTTTCATCATCATTATCATCAACATCATGCTCACTCCAATGTATTTAGTTATGGGAGAGTGAAGATAAATAGATCCTGGAAATGTCCTATTAAAAGTAAGCGTGGTGATGGGCCGTGGTGTTTTACAAAGAGGAGATGATCAAACAGATCAGAGCAGGGTTGGATTCTCCTCCCCTGGTTTAAGAGATATGGCCAGGAAGGTGGGACCTCCTGGGCCAGGACTGAATTCATTCATTCATTCATTCATTCATACACTTACTGAGCACCTGCTACTTCACGCCCGGCACTGTGCTGGCTGCTAAGGATGAAATGAAGCTCAAAGCTGAGTGGGAGGGGAAGATGTCTAAGATGATGATGGTTACACAAGATGGTGTTACAGAACATGGAGTAGAGAGACCCAACTCAGCCTCAGGATGGGAAGTGGAAATACTAGGTAGGCTTCTTGGAGTTGTGTTGGTTTGATGGAGAGCGGGACAAAGAACACTCCATCAGAGGGAGAGGAAGACCAAAGATATGGAAGAGTTGCCTGAGGAAATCACCACGCAGCAGTGGTGGTATGTATTTGCCAGAGGCAGGAGGACCTGAAATTGAGGGGACCTTTCAGAGCTGAGACTGACAAGGTGAGAGAGGACAAAAGCCAGAAAAGAGCCTGGGTCAGGCATGGGGAGTGGAGTCCTGAAGCCAGGGGTCAGCAGCAACCAGAAGGCTATGGGGGTTTGGAGGAGGTGGGCAGGGAACTGCTGTGCTTTTCCCTGCATTCTGGCTCAGCTCCACTTAAAGGGCCTCCAGGGTAACACTTCTCAGTTAAAGGCAAGGAAGCCCAGGCATTGCTCAGGTATAAGCCACTGGGCCAAGGGCAGCATAAACAGCAAACTTTAATCAGAGATGCCACAGAGGAGTGTGTGGTGCTGAGCGCACATTCATTAGAGCCTCCCAGGGTGATCAAATGGAAGTACCACGTCCAGTTCAGTTCAGAAAAATGGCAATTAAAAAAAACAAATATAATAAAGCTCAGGTGCTTCTCCACTGCCTCTTCAAACATGGTTTGAGCATTAGATTATATTATAAAATTATTATTCTTTTGTTAGTTGGGATAATGGCTTTGATGTTTTAATTATGTCAAAATATGGCGGGGGCGGGGGTAGAGGCAGACATGAAACTAGCTTGGCAAATGTCAGCAAGCTGAGTGATGAGGGATTCACCACGTTTTAAATTGGGTGTGGTGAGTGAAGACACCCACTTCACCTGTGCGGCTGCAGAGGAAACAGCCTTTTTGCCATTGCAGGTAGCAGATGGCTCCACGGAGCCTCTCCGCAACACCAGCCCTCACCTCGCAGCTCATGTCTCACTCTCCTCCTTCCGTATCTGAAGATGAACCTCAGTATGGCTGACTGATGGGACTGCCTCTCTATAAAAGAGGCTAAGACGCAGTGTTTTATTACAGGACTATTTTGTCTTCTCTTTCTATGGAGCTGGAATCAGTCCACGCCAGATAGCTGAGACATGAGAAAATACTGTTGTATGAATCTCTCAAAGCAGAACCCGGGACCTGTGATGTGGGGCTATTCTTGGATATATTCTCAGTGGTCCCCAATTTCACTGCATAATTTTGAGTTTTTGTTTTAAACATAACCTTAAAAAATAATGAAATCATATACTGAAGTCATCTTATCATTAAGTAATATAATAAGATTGGGATTTCATGCTCCTGTCTGTCCTGTGTCAGTTGAAGTCTAAATTATGTCAAGCCACTCTGTGAACGAAAGTTTCCAAGTCACGTACATTGAATAAAATTACAGTCATCACATCTATCTTCCCACAATAGTGCATTTAATATATCTGCATTAAATAAAATCTGCAATACTAATTCTTTCTTAAAGTACATAAGGTACCTTTAAAGAATGTTTAAATCATGTCTTATTCAAACTGGCATTTGAGGTTGGCATGCTGGCAGTTGTTATCAAGGTGGAAATCTGATTGTCTGGAACTGGAAAACACAACCCTGAATTTACTAGTATCATTTGAACAATATGCTTAAATACATTTTTGTCTTTATGACTGCCGAAGTCAAAATAGATAAATAAATATAAAAGTGAATCTCAGGCTGCACCTTTTTACTGTTAAGCCCACGAAGCTGGCTTCAGGAAACCCCCATCATCTCTCAATGTGGGCAGGCTTTGGAGTTGATTAGCATAGGGCAAATCTCCGCTCTGCCATGCCCCATCTTTATGACTCTATCTCAACTCCTTCAACTGTAGAATGGGAATGAAAACAATGACAGCTGCTGAGTAGGGTCTTTTTTTTTTTTTAAGAACTAAGTGAACAAATACATGTAAATTTCTTAGACAGTACACAGTACATTAGAGAGAGGTAAAGAAAAAAATTCATCATGAAGGTTGTTGTGGTTTTAGGGAGCTATGGGCAACTTCGTCAAACCAAGGAGGGTACGTGAATAGTCACTAGTGACTGCCCATTATGTTTTTCAGAGATGCATGCTGGAGACAAGACCTCTGTGAACGAAGTGGCCTGCATAAACTTTGGGTGGGTTTCCAACTGTCCTCCTTGGAACTCAAGCGTACCCTGAGTTCCATGGCATGCTTTGGGTTCCACAAATGTTTTGATTCAAATTTCTCATGTAATTTTCAAAGCTATAATAAGAATCAACACAATCTGAAATGCGCTCTATGCTAAATTTGATATATTGAAGACAAGCAATACTGCCTTGTTAACAGTTTTCAGGCAGGCCTTGGAGAAAAGCTTCTACTGCCAGATCTGTGGATATATTTGAAAGTCTTATAAATGAGTCATTGATTATGACGTGTAGAGCTCTGCACTGATCTTTTTAAAATTCAAAAAGTGCACAAGTAAAATTCAAAAAGTAAAAATAAAAATGTAGGTATAATTTAATACTTAATGAGATACCAGGCAAGGTTGGTTTGTCCATTCATTCATTCATTTGACATTTATTTTATGCCTATAACATGGTAGGCTCTTCTCTAGGCACTGGTATATAGCCACAAATGAAATTCAGTTACATTTATTCAACCTGTATTGAGCTATAATTCACATGCAATGACAGGGAAAATCAGAACACATTTCTTAGTGTTAGTGACATAAAATTGATAAGCTTTGCCTTATAGTAAGCATGAGATGTTTATTGACTGGCTTTTGCATTTATAATAAGGGAGTGAGCTAGTTGTTATATACCGGGGCAATATAACTTTGAAACAAAAAAATTCTGGAAATCCTCTTCAATGATTTGAGATCAGTTTGATCGAAGAGAATCTTGAGATTGTAAGGTAGGCTACTTATCTGTTTGAATCAGGATTTTCTTGATATTGTGTGTCCGAAAAAGATTATAGAAATAAACTGGATGTTGAGATTTGTATAAGACTGCCATTGTCAGCCGCAGTCGTGATTTCCAGTTTTTGTGTTTATCAAAATAGCCTCAGTAGTCTCTTTGACTGACTTTGTAATAATTGGGAAAAGGCATAAGTACGAAAAACATTTAGCTGGACATCCTGGTGCATGCCTGCAGTCCTACCTACTCAGGAGGCTGAGGTAGGAGGATCGCTTTAGCCCAGGTGTTTGAGGTTACAGTGAGCTATGATGGCACCACTGCACTCCAGCCTGAGTGACACGGCGAGACCTCATCTCTAAAAAAAACATTTTTTTAATTAGCCAAGTATGGTAGTCCCAGCTTCTCAGGAGGCTGAAATGAGAGGATTGCTTGAGCCCAGGAGCTAGAGGCTGCAGTGAGCTATGAATGTGCCACTTCACTCCAGCCTGGGTGACAGAGTGAGATGCCATCTCTAAAAAAAAAGAAAAATTGTAATTTTGCCTGGAAGAAAAACTTATGCTCCTGACATTTTTAAATTGCTAGCTTAAGGAAGCCAGCAGACTGAGGGAGAGAGAAGTTTTCATAAGGTCTACCCTTAGGAATTAAAAAAGAACTAAAAACAGAGAGCAGTCGGGGCTTCCAGCTACTAAAAGAGAAAAAAGAGTCAGAAAGAGAAGAATTTTCTATAAGAATGCTGTTGGGTTCCAGAATCTTTTTACTCCTCACAAGTTTGTTTTTAAAACAAAACAAAAACCTACAACTCTCTTTTCCTTGCCCTTTCTTAAATATTGGGAATTAAAACAAAACAGAAGTAGAACTCTCAAAGCAAGGTCTGTAGGTCTATTTTAAGGGACTGCTAAGAAGAGAGCAGCTAGGGAGACTGTGCTTCACCCACCTTCTAAAAATATGGTCAGCCTTGAGGTCTCTGAATTGGGAGACTAAGTTATGCAACTAACCCCTGCTCTCCAGCCTCACCTACATTCTCAGTGTGGTGGCAATCTCTTCCCTTATCCCCAAAGAGCTTTCTTTTTCTTTTTATTATAACAGGTATTACAAACATTTAACGTTCTTCAGGTTCTCTGTCCCAGCCTTCCTCAAAGTACACCAGATTAGGCATAGTGATCAGAGAGGAGGTATGTGTAGTGGGTAAAATCATGTACTCTTTTTGAGCCTGTCTTCCTAGGTTTGAATCCTATCTCTATCATGCAGCAGCTTCATTACCTTGGGTGAGTTAATTAACCTGTCTTGGGCCTTGGTTCTCTCATCTACAAAATAATATAATAATGACACCTTTCTCATAAGTTGGGTTAATGATTTGATGGGTATAGAGCTCATAGAAAAGGAGCTGGCATGTACTAAGTGCTCAATAAACGTTAACAGACTAAACATACAACATTGCCTCTCTTCTCTTCCGTAATCACTAAAATCACACACACACACACACACACACACACACCAAACTTAAAAACAAATCCATAGCACTGTTGGAAAATCAACAGAGGATCCAACTAGCACTCCACAACCAGAAGAATTTTCTGAAAGTTAAAAAGAGAAAGACTGGTAACAAAGCCCACAAAATTAAGGAAGCCACAAACTCAGCAGGAAGAAAAAGAAAGCTCTTTTTTTAAAAGTGTAGATTTTTTCATTGGTACCTGAGAAATATTAAAATTGTGAGCCTTAGGGGATAAAATAAGGGAAATTAATTAAGCTTTCCCATTCAACTCAAGAAAAAAATAAAATGTTCATTTTTAAAATGGTTTTTTTTATTTTTTTAAATAATTTTTTGTAGAGACAGGGCCCCACTATGTTGTCCAGGCTGGTCTTGAACTCTGAGCCTCAAGCAATCTCACTCTCCTGCCTTGGCCTCCCAAAATACTGGGATTACAGGTATGAGGCATCACACTCAGCCATAAAATTCTCATTAATAATGCTTCAGTGCGAGATTATTTTCACATCCTTGCCAATGCAGTAAGACAAGAAAAAGAATTAAGAGTATAAATATTGGCTGGCAGAATACTGAGTCTCACTTATCTGTAGATAATATGAGTCTTTATCCAGAAAATCCAAGAGTTAACTAAAAAACTTTTCAAGTTAGTAAAAAAGAAGTCCCATGAATTGATCCAATAAAACTTATATGCAAAAAATGAAAAGACCGTTAATCACAACCGTTTTATCTTCCTGTCCTACCACAGCTGCAAACATATTTGTATCCACATTCAACCTTACTTCTTTCACCATTCAACTTTAGAATATACTACAAGCAGTTTCCCAAAGTGGTTGCATTAAATACACTTCTGGTGGGGACGCAGTGGCTCACACCTATAATCCCAGCATTTTGGAAGGCCGAGGCAGGTGGATCACTTGAGACCAGGAGTACAAGACTAGCCTGGCCAGCATGGAGAAATCTTGTCTCTACTAAAAATACAAAAATTAACCTGGCTGTGGCACGAGAGTCGCTTGAACCCAGGAGGTAGAGATTGCAGTTCACCAAGATTGCGCCACTGCATTCCAGCCTGGACGACAGAGTGAAACTCTGTCACAATAAAACAAACAAACAAAATTCTACCTGCAGGGTAAGGGAATTTCATTTCCTCCACATCCTTGCCAATACTTGGTATTTTTAGTGTGTTTAATTTTAGCCATTTAGTGAGTGTTTA
Source organism: Sapajus apella (assembly GCF_009761245.1). Taxonomy (NCBI): domain Eukaryota; kingdom Metazoa; phylum Chordata; class Mammalia; order Primates; family Cebidae; genus Sapajus; species Sapajus apella. The sequence continues at coordinate 14,636,775 of NW_022436965.1, read as the reverse complement.
TGGTGATAAATACTCACTATGGCTTTAATTTCCAATCCCCCGATGACTACTTAATGTTAAGCACCTATTCACGTTTGCTGAGCTATTTGGCTGTCCCCTTTTGTAGAGTGTCTTCTCAAGGTATTTGCTTATTTTTTTTTATTGTGCTCTTTGTCTTTTTCTTATTGATGTATATACATTAGAGCTGAGTTCTTTATTGGACATGAGTATGATTAATATTTTCTCTTACTCTGCGGCTGTTTTTCCACTCTGTTAAGAACATCCTTTGATACAGAAAGGCTTTGATTTTAATGCCATTCAATGTATTTTTTTTAATTTGGTCATTTTTGTGCTCTCTTTAAGAAATACCTGCCTACACCAAGATCATGAAAATATGATGATACATTGTCTTCAAAAAGCCTTGTTGTTTTCCCTACTATAGATCTGTAATTGATTTTTTAAATTGGGGTACAGAAAATCCAGAATTAGTCTTTACATGATTATTCAATTGACCCAGTGTTGTTTATTAAAAATATTTATTTTCCTCATTCAAGCTTGTCTTGGCTATTCTCAGCCAACCCAATGCATTTCTACTTCTCTTCTTGCTATCTCCTAAAACTGCTTTTGATGTATCTCTCCAATTTCCCAAACATCAAATACAAAGGAAATTTTTTCACTTTGACCTTAATTTTTCCCCCACCATTTAACACTCAGCCTTTGGCTCCTTAAAACTTCCCTTCCCTTATCTTCCAGGACAGCATTGTTTTTCTTTTCTTTTTTTTCCTGTACTGCTTTTTTTCAATTGCTCATTCTCCTTTCCCAGGATCCCTTCTTCAGTCTTGTCACTTCTCTTTCCGGGACTCATGCTCCTCCCTAAGTGATCTTGCTCCGATGCAGGCCTTTAACTATTTCTACTCATAGATAGTTCCCAAACATTATTCCCAGCCCAGGTTTCTAATTCTCAAGTGTCGACAAAGATACTCAAACATATCCAAGACTGAATGTATTAATCACATCAGAAAGAAACCCAGTAAAATGGCCAGATAAAAGATACACGTAAAAATCAAAAGACTATTAATCAGAACCCCTGTAACTTCCAGCTCCACCACACCTAGAGACTTCTTAACACTCCCCCAACCACACCTCATCCTTCTTAGATCTCCATTAGCTAAAAATATACCACTCTACTCAATTGTCTCAGCCAGAGGCCATGAAATCTCCTTCAAATACCTTGTCCAGGTTCTGATGACTTAACTGACTAAGCTTCTCTCCTAACCATTTGCTCCTCTCAACCTCCACTACTGCTGCCCTATTTCAAGCCTTGGCTGTCTCTCACATGGCTTTACCACAGCCTTTCACCTTATCCCCCTGCATTTGGTCTCACATGTTCAGTTTCCACGTAAAGATCTTCCAACAGGTAAGTAACATTTCCTTCTTTTTCCTACAGACCAACAATTGGTTCTACCAGTTAAATTACACTAAATCCACATGCCAAGTCCCCATAAATCAAAACAGCCATCTGACAAGTGTGTGCCTCATGCCATTAAGTGTAATGGAAGATTCGGATGAAAAAGCAAGGGAGCTTGAAGCACTGCTGGCTGCCCAAGAGGTGAGGGCATCACTGCAAGGGTAGAGGACACACAGGGGAAAGTTTCTAGGACTGATACCTGTTTGTGCTTGTTATCCTCTACATAGTGAAACAATACTGGCAGCCATTCCCCACTAAATCCTTATTTCCTACCTACACCTTGTGGCCTGACTCTGATTCAATAAACCCTTAATATCTAAGAAACTAACATTGTCAACTGCACCATTCAACAACAGCCCCAAAGACTTTCATGATGTGAAGATGCATAATTTTGCAGAGGTACAAATCTCAACCACATATGGTATTGGGCTGCTTATTCTGCATGAATCATTTAGCAGTGAGAAAGCCAAACGTCTTGGCGTTGGTGAGTCACACCTTTGGAATGAAACCTGAGGGCCGAAGCTCAGGATTGGCAGCAAATGACTGAAACCAAAGGGGTCCTGGGAAATTGTCATTCTGGGAGCAAAAGGGAAGGAGGAAAATGAGATGGCAACACTGATTTTCCCAATGAGTTCCAGGGACATGTAGACCACCAGGGCAAGAGTGGTTTCCCTGGGATCAGGACCTCTAGGGCTGGTTTTGGATAGCTGAGTTCCTGGACCTCTAATGAAGAAAGAGGACAGTAGGACAAGCTGATCTGGGCCTGAGACAGAGACCCAGAGTTGGGTTAGGGCAACTCCCACATGCAGTTTACAACAAGGACCTTAGCTGTTCTGAAATGGATCAACCCAAAGAGACAAGCTAACATCTACTCCCACCATCAGCATGAAGATTCATATTCCTTTTATTCTCCTAGGTAGAACTTACTTGGAGCCCAGCAAGTCAGCCAGAACCATAACTGGAAGAAACCTGTGAGTAAAAACATCAGCAGGAGTGACACAAAATCCTCAGGATCCTTGCCCAGAAGATTAATCCTTCAAAACAGTGAGTCTCATTTGGGCAAAAGTGTCAGACTCCTAGTATCTGTTTGTCTGGTTTCTGCCCCATCTTGTATCCAAGGGTGTCTGGATAACTCTACCCAGTGAATCATAAGCCCATTTTATTTCTTTAGGGGAGTCTGCACTTTTGGGGGATACATTATCCTGGATATCAAATTTAATGCCCATTCACAATGAGCTCATGTCACGTGTCACCAAGGGCTGGGTACAGCAGCCAAGGAAGATGACAGTGACAGGGCTGAGTTTTGCAAGGAAATGAATTTTAATCATCAAGTTCAGTTTCACCTGGAAATCATCCATCTTAATGAGGAGATAAAATCAGCTGATCTTTTACTTTGCTCATTGAAGGCAATGAGACATTTCTCTGCATCAGATAATAGGCTTGTGACCCCAAAGGATACCTGCTCTCTCTTCACCATCTCAGCAGTTGTAAGCTCTGAGCAGCAGACATGAGCTTGAAGGAAAAAGGGCTTCCTTAATGGGCACAGTCAAGGATGGATGGTCTGAGCCAATAGCAGGGTCAGATACAGGGAACCCCAAACGGCAATTAATTTTAACTTTAATTGGCCTTGGTATACCCTGGATGACTTCTTGCACAGTAAATCCACCCTCCTAATTATTAGCTTAATTAACTTAATTATCAGTTATACTAATATTTAAGTTAGTTGGTATTCTCTAAGTTATTCATAGTGCAAAAGGGCCCATGAGTATGCAGAGTCAAGAGGTCTGGGGCTGAGATCACATTTATGGGTAACTGGGAGTTGGCAGGCACTCCCACCGAGAACATCAGGCACACCACTAACCTGGTGTAAACCAGCTAAAAGGGCTCTGGATCAGCCAGGCCCCCATACTCTCCAGTCACCCTCAGGGGGAGTTTTTCTCAAGGGTGTTGATCATCGCTGAATTGAGGGAAGTGGCCCTATGTCACCATGCTGGTGCTAGCCTACATGCCTTATGCATCCTGCCTGTGGTACCCTTAGCCTTAAACTTCACTGTACTCTCTCCTGCCCAGACATTATGGCTCAGCTCAGTGATGCCTCCTGCTGGCAGCTGTCTCAGTGGGCTTTCTAATCAACTGTTCGTGTATCAATAGCACCCAGCACTTTTACTTGTGGGGCAATGTACTCTATAAATGTTTGATGAAGAAATGCATCGATTATCCTGTGCTTAGCACTTTTTAAAGTAATTGCCTCTTTTCTTATTTATCACTGCCAGCATAGTGAACCCCTTGAGGATAGGAAACTTAATCATTTTTGTTTCTGCTCTTAATAATGAATGACACAGAAAAGGCACTTAATATAGGGGGGCAGAGCCCACCTATCTCTACCCCAGCAGACTGACTTTTTTGTTAAGTAAGCTAACTTTTGTGTGAACCTTCTTGGTGTATAAAGTGTTTTCATGTGTCTTACCATTGCTTATCCTCACAGGGACTGGGGATGAAGGAGAGTGTATATGGAGGGGCAGGGGTGGCAGAGGGAACTGTGAGTTAGATACTTTTACTATTTGCATTGTACAGATGAGGAAACTAAAGTTCATAAAGTTACATGGTGTGCACATGATCACAGTCTCATAGGTGAACAAGAAGCCTAGCTCGGTTTCCTGACTCTAAATCTATACTCACTTATTTTCTAATCAATAGCCAAAGTTTTTTCCCATCTGTTAACCACAAGTCCTATCTCCCAGGGGTACTCCCCTATCAACTGGCTATGAACTAATGTCCATTTAGGGGTTAACTCATTGCAGCTTAAGGGCTGAAATAAAGCACATACAGTGGTGTTTGACTTTCAAGATACTGAAAATTGATGTCCAGAAAAGAATGAGCTTCAAGTGCAGAATTTTAGATACATAGCCAGGTGAGGAGAAGCTGATGAATAACTATAGGCAGTAACCTGGGAGATCAGGTTAGCCATTTGTTATGTATGTTATATAAAATGACAATATTCGTCATTTATTGCTGCACATCAGACACTCCCAAACTTAGCAGCTACCGAGAACAGTAAACATTTATTATTACACACAGTTCCTAGGTGTCAGGACTTGAAAGTGGCTTAGCTGAATGGTTCTAGCTCAGGGTATCTCTTGAAGTTCCTTTCAACTGCCAGACAGAGCTGCAGTCATCAGAAGGCTTGAAGGAGATGGAGGATCCATTCCAAGATGGCTTACTCATATGGCTGCCAGTTGTTGGTAGGGGATATAGATCCTTCCTATTCGGACCTCTCCAGGGACTACTTGAGTGTCCTCAGGCCATGGGGACTGGCTTCACTCAGAGTGATCCAAGAGATAGTAAGTGATGGGGTTCAGGACATGCTGCCTTCAAATATGGCACCTTACCATTTGAGAAAATAGCAGAAGCATGGAGGTCTCTCTGACTTTCCCCTTTGACCTTCTCCCTGAAGGTGGCCGTAAAAGAATTATCTGACCTTCCTCTCTGGAGTAGGTCATAAGACCCTTACTCCAGAGGAGATACCCTCATTCCAGAGATACCCTCCCTATAACCAGAGGAAAGGAACATACTTATCTTCAAAGACACAGAAACGCCAAGAAGACTCTGAACAAACAGGTCTTGCTGAGTTCCTCCCAGTTGATTGCTAGTAGCTCACCCTTTTGTTCTCCAATCATAATTATCCACAATTCTCTACTTCATCAAATTTGGTTAAAAAATGCACAACCTTTCTTTGGGACATTTCCAAAGACTCCCATGTCACATTAATTTTTTTAAAAAGCCTTATGTTCAATAAATTGAAAGGTGGGGGTAGAGGGCAATGAAGATTGATTGATTAAGGGGTACAAATATACACTTAGAAGAAATAAGACCTAGCGTTCAGTAGATCAGTGGGGTGAGTATAGTTAATATTAATCTATTGTATTTTTCAAAATAGCTGGAAGAGAATAATTTGAATGTTCTTAGCATGCAGAAAAGATGAATATTTAGATTGATGGATATTCCAATTACCCTGATTTAATTACATGGGTGTATCAAATTATCACATGTGCCCCAAAAATATGTACATCCAAATTGTATCAATAAGAATAAATAGGCTGGGTACAGTGGCTCATGCCTGAAATCCCTGCACTTTGGGAGGCTAAGGTGGGCAGATCACTTGAGGCCAGGAATTAGAGACCAGCCTGGCCAACACGGCAAAACTCTGTCTCTACAAAAAATTAAAAAATGATCCAGGAGTGGTGGCGTGCACCTGTAGTCCACTGACTTGGGAGGCTGAGACATAAGAATCGTTGAACCCAGGAGGCCCCCAGGAGGTTGCAGTGAGCCAAGATCGTTTCACTGCACTTCAACCTCAGTGACAAGGTGAGACTCTGTCTCAAAAAACTAAAAAATGAAAAGTAAATCAATAATTTTGTATGCTTTTCTATCATTGATCTTTTTATTACCAGTGCCTCAGTCATGAGCCTTGTGATGGGAAAAGAAAGAGAAATTACGTTTTTTCCTCTACACAAAGTCAGAATCTACAAAGTCTTTTCTGATGTAGCCTTGAAAGTCACACTTCCTCATTTTCATGATATTATTTTGGTTACAAGATCAGCTGCATTCACTGTAGGATGCATTCAATACATGGGGAAGTGAATATTTCCGGGGGCCATCTTAAAGGTGGCCACCATAACACCAACAGGTTGCTCTGAACAGGATCTTTGTTCTGCCCCAAAATTTGATTCACTGATGGCTCCACCGTGAAATCAGTTTTGATTTTTTATGTGTTTTAAACAAGGAGACCTTTAGCAAGAGAGTAAATCAAAGAGAGCCAAAGACATTAAGTTAGATTTTCTACCCTTATGAAAGTATGAGTGGTCAAGATCACATGGCTGGTTTCTGGAAGAGCCCAGAAGAGACAAGAAGGGCAGGAGAGCCAGCTGGCCTCTCCCTTCACCGTGGTCTCAGATTAGACTTTTAACTTAATCCCCAAATAAAATCTCTCAAACAGTCCTAAAGATTGAGGAGCGAAGGAAGGCAATATTCATTATCCAACCTTAAACCTGAGCTCTGTGACTATACAACACTGCCTGTAGTACAGGGTGACTGTGAATTAATATTTTTCCAGATTTTGTGACTATTAAAACGTACTACATTGCATTTTTTCCATAAAAAGTTTTAACTTATAAAATGTAAACATTGAACATTTTCACAATTCTCAGGATTCTCATTTTTTAAATTGTTTCTTTCATTTTAATATACAAGGGACCTCAAAAAAAACTGAAGTGACCCTGGTCTGTTAACATCTGAGAGGCTCATCTCATGACCCCACAACCCCTCAACTCCTTGGAGTCTCACGTTTTTTCTTTGAAAAAACTAGAGGGTTGGATAAGTGACCTTTACGGTTGGTCTAGGTCTTACATCCCTTCAGGCACTAGCGCCATAGTAATCAGCGCTTATTTTTCAATGCTCTGTGTGCCCTGAGTGCTCCTTTAGTAAAGAATAAGAAGGAAAGGGAAGTAAGTGTAAAGTGCAAATTCTGACCACCACACCATGCAGTATAGTGAACCAAGTAAGAAACTGAAATGGGAGAAAAACATAGAAGCATTTTTGCAGCTTTTTTTTTTTTCCTTTAACCACAAAGTCATATTGAGACTGGTTTCTGGTTTGAAACAAAAGGGAGCTCCAAATATTCCGGCACGAGGTCATCTTTCCTTTATGGTCTTCACTCAGCCTGGGCCTCCAACTGTCCCAGGAGCTGGGCCCTTCACCCCACAACAGATCTGCTCTGGAAGAACTACATTTAGATGACTTACCTTAGAACCTGGCCACAGGGAGAGATCCAAGATGGCCGGTTAGGAGCAGCTCAGGATTGCAGCCCCCAGTGAAAGCACGGAGGGTGAGTGGACGCCACATTTCCAGATGGACTTTTATTGCCCACAGACCTGGAGATTCCCAGGCAGTGGAGCCCCACAGGTTGCCAGCACGGCTGGTTTGGCCCACGCGGCTGTTTTGCTGGTGCCTCGGCACAGTGGTTCTCTGTACAAAATACACAGGTCCGGGCACCATTTTAGCTAGCCATTGGAGCTCCTGGCAGACAGAGACGCCCATTCAACTGATTAAAAAGGGGACTGAACAGGGAGGCAGGCCAGGAGATTCCCAGGCACAAAAGCGCCAGGAATCTCAGCGCAGCTGTTTCAGCTGGCGCAGGCACAGGCACAGTGGGTCTCCACACGAGAAATCACACAGATCCCGGCACCTTTTCAACAGGCTACTGGAACACCTGGGAGAGAGTCGACCATCCAACTGAGAAAAAAAAAAGGCTCTGAGGCAGGGAGCCAGGTGATCAGGCTCAACTGGTCCCAACCCCGACAAAAAAAAAGCAATTGGAAACACTCTGCATTGAGAGTTTCACAGCAAGCACAGCTGAACCCAGGACTGTCCAGCTCTGTGGGGGAGTGGCATCCGCCATTACCGAGGCACTCCACCACTATGGAGGTAGTTTGCCATTGCTGAGGCAGCCCACCATTACAGAGAGAGTCTGCCATTATAGAGGTGGGCCACCATTGCTGAGGCAGTTATAACTACACTCGTATAAACAGGATTGCAGGGAAGTTCACATGGCAGCTGGGCAGAGCTCACAGAAGCTC
>NW_022436965.1:14597136-14618693 GCF_009761245.1 Sapajus apella | reverse complement strand
AATGGTGATCATTAAAAAATCTGGAGACAACAGATGCTGGAGAGGATATGGAGAAATAGGAACACTTTTACATTGTTTGTGGGAGTGTAAATTATTTCCATCATTGTGGAAGACAGTGTGGCGATTCCTCAAGGACCTAGAAATAGAAATTCCATTTGACCCAGCAATCCCATTATTGGGTATTTAGCCAAAGGATTATAAATCATTCTACTATAAGGACACATGCACACGAATGTTCACTGCAGCACAGTTTACAATAGCAAAGACCTGGAACCAGCCCAAATGCCCATCGATGATAGACTGAACAGGGTAAATGTGGCACATTTACACCTTGGAATATTATGCAGCCATCAAAAACGATGAGTTTGTGTCCTTTGTAGGGACATGGATGAACCTGGAAACCATCATTCTCAGCAAACTGACACAAGAACAGAAAATCAAACACCACATGTTCTCACTCATAGGTGGTTTTGAACAATGAGAACACATGGACACAGGGAGGGGAGCATCACACACTGGGGTCTGTCGGGGGGAAATACGGGAAGGACAGTGGGGGCTGGGGAGTTGGGGAGAGATAGCATGGGGAGAAATGCCAGATACAGGTGATGGGGAGGAAGGCAGTAAATCACACTGCCATTTGTGTACCTATGCAACAATGTTGCATGTTCTTCACACATACCCCAAAACCTAAAATGCAATAAAAAAAAAATAAAAATTAAAAATAAAATAAAGAAACCTGGCCACAGAAGGGCTGACTTTTTTCATAAGAGAAAGGGGTTGTATTAGTCCGTTTTCATTCTGCTGATAAAAGACATATCTGAGACTGGGCAATTTACAAAAGAAAGCGGTCTATTAGACTTACAGTTCCACATGGCTGTGGAGGCCTCACAATCATCACGGAAGGCAAAGAGGAGCAAAGTCCCACCTTATATGGATGGCAGCAGGCAAAGAGAGAAGCTTGTGTAGAAAACTTCCCCTTTATAATACCATCAGATCTCATGAGACTTATTCACTGTCATGAGAATAGCACGGGAAAGACCTGCATCCATTATTCAGTTACCTCCTGTGGGGTCCCTTCCACAACACATGGGAATTCAAGATGAGATTTGGGTGAGGACACAGCCAAAACATATCATTTCCACCCTTGCCCCCTCTAGATATGATGTCTTCACATTTCAAAACCAGTCATGCCTTCTCAACAGTCCCCCTAAGTCTTAACTCATTTCAGCATTAACTCAAAAGTCCACAGTCCAAAGTCTCATCTGAGACAAGGCAAGTCCCTTCTGCCAATGAAAAGCAAATTAGTTAATTCCTAGATACAATGGGGGTACAGGCATTGGGTAAATACAGCCATTACAAATGGGAGAAATTGGCCAAAAGAGAGAGGCTACCAGCCCCATGCAAGTCCAAAATCCTGCAGGAGAGTCAAATCTGTCAAATCTAAAAGCTCCAAAATGATTTCCTTTGACTCCACGTCTCACATCCAGGTCACACTGATGCAAGAGGTAGGTTCTTATAGTCTTGGGCAGCTCCACCTCTGTGGCTTTGTAGGGTATAGCCCCCCTCCTGGCTGCTTTCATGGGCTAGTGTTGAGTGTCTGGGGCTTTTCCAGGAGCATGGTGCAAGCTTCCAGTGGATCTACCATTCTGGGGTCTGGAGGACGGTGGCCCTTTTCTCACAGCTCTACTAGGTGATGCCCCACTAGGGGCTCTATGTGGGGGCTCCAGCCCCACATTTTCCTTCTGCACTGCCCTAGCAAAGGTCCTCCATGAAGGCCCCGCCCCTGCAGCAAACTTTTGCCTGGACATCCAGGCATTTCCAAACATCTTCTGAAATCTAGGCAGAGGTTCCCAAACCTCAATTCTTGACTTCTGTGCACCCACAGGCTCAACAGCACGTGGAAGCTGCCAAGGCTTGAGATTTCCACCCTCTGAAGCAACAGTCCAAGCTGCATTTTCGCCCCTTTTAGTCACTGCTGGAGCAGCTGGGACACAAGGCACCAAGTCCCTATACTGCACACAGCAGAGGGACCCTGGGCCCAGCCCTTGATTTTTTTCCTCCTAAGCCTCTAGGCCTGTGATGGGACAGGCTGCTGCAAAGGTCTCTGACATTTCCCCACTGTCTTGAGGATTAGCATTAGGCTTATCATTACTTATGCAAATTTCTGTAGCTGACTTGAATTTCTTCTCAGAAAATGGGATTTTATTTTCTATTGCATTGTCAGGCTGCAAATTTTCCAAACTTTTATGCTGTTTCCCTTTTAAAACTGAATGCCCATAACTGCAAACAAGTCACTTCCTGAATGCTTTGCTGCTTAGAAATTTCTTCTGCAATTATTTAGATACCCTAAATTATCTCTCTCAAGTACAAAGATCCATGAATCTCTATGGCAGGGGCAAAATGCTGCCAGTCTCTTTGCTAAAACCTAACAAGGGCTACCTTTGCTCCAGTTCCCACCAAGTTCCTCATCTCCATCTGAGACCACCTCAGTCCAGATTTCAGTGTCCGTATCATTGTCAGCATTTTGGTTAAAGCTATAGAACAAGACTCTAGGAAAGTTCCAAACTTTCTCACATTTTCCTGTTTTCTTCTGAGTCCTCCAAACTGTTCCAACCTCTGCCTGTTAACCAGTTCCAAAGTCACTTCCAAATTTTCAGGTCTCTTTTCAGCAGCATCCCACTGTACTGGTACCACTTTACTATATTAGTCCATTTTCATGCGGCTGATAAAGACATGTCTGAGACTGGGCAATTTGCAAAAGAGGTTTATTGGATTTGCAGTTCCCCATGCCTGGGGCAACCTCACAATCACAGAAGAAGGCAAGGAGGAGCAAGTCACATCTTATGTGAATGGTAGCCCGCAAAGAGAGGAGCTCATACAGGGAAATTCCTTCTTATAATACCATCAGATCTCGTGAGACTTACTCGCTATCATGAGAACAGCACAGGAAAAACCTGCCTTCGTGATTCAATTACTTCTCACTGGGTATCTCCCACAACAGGTGGGAATTCAAGATGAGATTTGGATGAGGACACAGCTAAAGCATATCAGGGGTCTTGCTATGTTGGCCAGGTTGGTGTTGAACACCTGGACTCAAGCAATCCTCCCACGTTAGCTTCCCAAAGTGCTAGGATTCCAGGCGTGAGCCACTGTGCCCAGCCTGTTTTTTATCTATTTCTTGTTTCTACTAGAATCACTGCAAAGAATCACAAAAGTAGCATGGTTAGGATGCTGGGCTGCTGCATCAAAGGAAGGCAGCAAGTGAAGCAGTGATTCTGGGTGACCATGACGCCACCGGGCAGACTGCTGTTTGTGCTGCCAGTGTTCTGCTGAAAACAACATCCTGGCTCTGTGCAACTGGCAAATAGACTTCTGTCAAAAGGCAAAATGACAACATATTTAGTCTAAAAATCTTAATTGCCTTTTATTTGCAACTCTGGATTCTGGCAATATCTCATTCTATAAAAAACAATTAGTGTTCCGATGAGCTGAGCAGAGATTGGCTTTATGGACAAAAAGGGCTGAATAAAGCAGAAACAGAAAACAAAATGTAGACTGGTAATTTCAGTTATTTTCTTTGTAAAGCTTAAAGCAGAGGGAACTTCCTTATGTTGGCTAAAACTGGCCTATTTGGCTATTTAGAGATTTGGCTATCATGTCTCTCTCTCTTCTCCCTTCCCTGCCCTGCCCTTCCTCTCTGTCTCTCTCTCTCCCCCTCCTCATGTCTTGGAAGGATAGTTAAACAACTTAGTTTTAGCTTAGCAGCATGGAACTTTAGCATGAATGACTACATCTTGGTGTGGTCTCTTGGGCCTAGTACAACAGCTCAGTCCAAACAAATGGCCTCCTATACGTTTTATTTAAGACTTCCTGGGACTGGGGTGGGGGTGTGGCCAGGTGAATGAAGGAGGAAGGTTCTGAGCTGCCTCCTGACTTTGGGCATGACCAATAACCTGACCTGTTTTGTTTCAGACCCACCCCTCCTCTTCCTTTTTAGTGAGCACCTAATGATTCCAACGTCCTTGTTCCCTGGCAAGGCTACTCTGCTCTCCTTACCCCTGGCATTCAGTAAAGCCTCCTTCCTGGGTATCATGTACACTGGAGGATACACATATTGCTAGTGAGCCAGCCTTGTTTTGCCTGTTGCACAGTGTGTCAATCAATGAGAAGACGAGTTTCATAGCACAGAAGTTATCAAGTGAGGAGATGGGAGAAGAGTTCTCAGATTTGCCTCCCCAAAGACAGTTTAGGGATATTTACGGGATAACAAAACTGGGTGGTCTGAAGTATGGGGAAAGGCGACTGGAGGTGAGGAAAAGTGAGAACCAGTGATCTGCACAAGGATAGTCAGACTTCATGGCTTTCCATATGATGGTGTTGGTGTTATCAGTGCCCAAGATTCTTGCAGTTTCCCAGGAATGAAATCAAGAGCAATCACCAGGCGTAGAAATAAAGGGGGTTTATTAGGTGGTGCATAAGGGAGCCAGCTGCTACCTGTGGGTATTGTGTGGGTTCGTTTGACAGGGTCTTTCTATAGGTAAGGTTTACATCAGGGCATGTATAGTAGGGGTTTTTCTAGCACTTGTGCAGTGACTCAGCATGTTTCTTCATATATCATATGTAGCACTAGCATTGTAAATATCCACTCAGGCATGAATGTTAGCATTAAAAACAGGGAAGTGTAACTTTAATTTTGAGTTTAAATCTGATGCACATGTGGGGCTCCCAGGAAGCCCCTGGTCCTAAAATAAAAGCTTGCAATTAATAGTGTCTTAGGTCTTTTGTTGCTGACTGGCTGAGAGTTAGGTATGCTAAAGCGGCTGGGCACGGCGGCTCACACCTATAATTCCAGCACTTTGAGAGGCCAAGGCAGGTGGATCGCCTGAGGTCAGGAAGTTCAAGACCAGCCTGACCAAATGGAGAAACCCTGTCTCTACTAAAAATACAAAATTAGCTGGGCATGGTGGTGCATGCCTGTGATCCCAGCTACTCAGAAGACTGAGGCAGGAGAATCGCTTGAACCCGGGAGGCAAAGGGTGCAGTGGGCCGAGATCGCACCATTGCACTCTACCCTGGGCAACAAGAGCTAAACTCCATCTCAAAAAATTAAAAAAAAATTTTTTTCAATAAGCTAAGCTGGAGTAAGGGGCTTTTATCCTTCTCATTCAGACCATCTTAAAATAGGGAATCAACCAGCCTTCATGTCTCATTTTCCTGATATGAGAGTGGAGTTTTTGGTCCTCTTACATCAAAAGGTCATCCTTAGGATGCTCACGCACGCTCAGTTGGAGGGTTGGTGGTCTCAGCTGGTTTGAACTGGACAAAAACTGACCCTAAGTTCCTGAAAAACAACTTAGGCAACTGTTACCATAGTAACCAATACATCAGAGCTGTTATCTATAAGAAAGCTAGTGAGTGGAAGTTTAATTAGATTATGCCTAGCTGCATGACTTTTAGCTATATAGGTTTTAAAATCAACTAGAAGTGGATGACTAAAAGCAAGCAAGTTTGACAGGCCAAGTCAGGTTAGCCCTTCTGTTTCAACATTTCCTTCAGACTTCCCGTTGTACCTGCCACTGGCTGAAGCTGCAGAGTCTGGCTACCCAAGAGCCTGACATACGTCCCAGTGGGATAGAGGCTGTCAATTCACAAAAGAAAGAGCCAACACCACTACAGCTGAAGCTTCCTTCTCTGAGCTGATTTGCCTCAAACCCTGGGAAGAAAATTGGGCTGGCTTCTGCTTTTTCCAGCTTTTCCTTCTGGAGGGGCAAGAGAGATTGATTTGGTTTCAAAGGATGGAGATAGCCCCATGTTGAAGATCTTCCCTGTGTTTTCACTGGAAACCAACCAGTAAGGCGAGCTAAGCAAAACTTTTCTATGTTGCTGTTTCATTGCAACAAAAGAATCCATAAAGACCTGCAGTTGTTGTCTACAACCATGTGAAGGGCTGCCACAAAGAAAAGTGAATGGGTCACTTAGTAATCCCAGAGGAAGAACTAGAACCAGTGGGAGAGGTTAATGGGAGGCAGAGTCCAGCCCCCTGTAGCACATCCTGCTTCAAGAAGTAGTGATCTCCCTGTCACTTGTAGCATGTAAGTAACCGTCTGTCAAAAATGTTGGACAAACTTCAAATAAAAAATAAATTTCAAGAAGCTTAAACACCTGTTGAGACTTTTTTAAATGGAGCTGAAGAAGTGGATGAAGGTAGGGGTACAGAGGCTCGAGCAAGGGGTTTCTTGCTTTGTCCAAGTTCCCAGTCCTAGGAGCTGGCCCATCTTCTAGTTTTACTCCAACTTCAAAAAGCTGCAGGGACCCAGAAGGAGCAAGACACTGTTCCTACCACAGTGCCCGCCAGGAGGGGGGTTGAGGAAAGATGGGCCTCTTCAACTCTCAGCATCTGTGATTCTGATAAGTAAAAAACTCAGAGGAAATAAGGAAAATGCTTCAAATCATCCCCAAACTGAATATTTAACAAAATTGGGATTTGATTTTTTTTAAATGAGGCATCAGTGGCTCTTTTTAAGCAACAAAGAGATTGTGTCATGCAAATTTCCCCTTAGGGTTTTCATTAAGATGTTAACATCTTTCTTGTCACAATATCTACTTTATTACAATGAGTCATACTCTTTCTCTATTCTCCTGCTGAGACATCTTTGTAAGACAAACTCTGGGCTGAGAGCAGGGCCTAACATTTTTTTTTTAAGTTAAAATTCCTTCCAGAGAGTACTAAGGAAAGGGTTGGGAGATAGACAATTTTTAAAAAGAAAAAAAAAATCATACCCCCAGTATGGTGACATCAATAGATGGAACCAGAAACATTCCTGAGAAAGAAATTGGGCTTACTGTACTCTGCTGATTAAAACCCAACTCCCATTGGACCAAGCACATATCTCTGGTGCTGGGAACATGCTAGAACCGTTTTGCTTCTACCAGTGGCGATATTTAAGCCCTTTGAAGACAGCCCTCACCTCTCCATCCAGCCCTTAGCTCCCTCTCTGGGTACAGGTAAGTGACTGTATAGTCACAGATTATTTTTCTTCTGCAGAGATCCAGTCTGTGGGCTTGAAATGGAAAAGGTAGTTACAGGAAAATAAATGCCGTATATATAATATCATGGTTATGGGGAGAGAGATGTCAACAAGAGTCAAACTCTGTAAAACATTTGAAGAGATTTATTCTGAGCCAAATATGAGTGACCAATGGCCCATGACACAGCCCCAGGGGATCCTGAGATCATGTGTCCAAGGTGGTCAGGCTACAGCTTGGTTCTATTTTAGGGAGACATAAGACACCAATCAATACACGTAAGATACACATTGGTTCCATCCAGAAAGGCAGGACAATTGGAAGACCTGTTTCCAGATCACATGCAGATTCAAAGACTTCTCTTTGAAAGCTTGAATCAAAGAAAGAGGAATCAGTAGAAAGGAATGCCTGGGTTAAGATAAGTAGTTATGGAGACCATGGTTTTTATAAAGAGGGATCGGCAGAAAAGAATGCCTAGGTTAAGATAAGCAGTTATGGAGACCAGGTAGCAGGCTTCAGAGAGAATAGATTGCAAACGTTTCTTATCAGGCTTTAAGAGTCTATCAGTCTTAAGATGTCTGTATTGATGTTAATGATAATCAGCTGTGCCTGAATTCCAAAAGGGAGGAGGTATGAGGCATGTCAGACTCCCTCTTCTTATCCCAGTCTGAACTAGTTTTTCAGGTTAACTTTGGAATGTCCATGGTCACAGGGAGGGTCCATTAGTCGGGTAGGAGGCTTATGGTTTTATTTCTGGTTTACAGAAGGTCTTTTGTGTAAGGTTCAAATAGGAGGAAAGCAGAGGTAGTTTCCATTTAGGGTGGAGCAGCCTTCAAGGAGAAGAGACATCCCTTTAGACTAGAAGTGAGCAGGCTTTCTCCAAAGGGCCAGATGGTAAATATTTTAAGCATTGAGGGAGGGCCGTGGGTTCTCTGCCACAACTGCTCAACTTTACTGCCCCTGGGAACACAAAATGAGTGAACTGTGTTCCTATTAAATTTTATTTATGGACACTGAAATTTGATTTCATATTATTATCACATGTCACAGAAAAAAAAGGATTCTTTTGATTCTTTTCTTGAGCCACTTAAAAATGTAAAATCCATCCTTAGCTAGCAGGTCATATAAGAACAGGCAGCAGACTGTAGCGTTTCCCACCCCTGCAGGGGATCCTAACAGCCCCATCATCCAGTCTTTCTATGTGCTGTGTCCTGGGAATAGGACTGCATTAGAAGCACAGGAGGATCTTCCTGCACACAGGTGGCCAACAATCCACTCCTGGGATATTTCCCTCTCCACTCAGGCTTTTCTTGCCACCAGACCCCAAACACAAGATTCCATTGAGAAAACCACATATAAATGTTCAAAGTGCTTCTATTCTTCGTGTTGGAATGTGATGTAAGTATGCAGGAAGCAAAGTAGGGAAGTAAAAGCCCTCCAAAGGGACATTTGGTTCAGACAGAAATCCTGATTATAAAATAATGCTTTTAGAATCATCTTTAAGTACGTTGGTGCTAAATATTCATAGGGAAAGAGATGTGTGTGAGAGAAAAGTGGGTTAGAAGGGAATGATACAGAGCCCAACCTTTCAGAAGCGGCCTCACTGGAAAAGTGGACATGAGAAAATAAACACCACAGATATAACTTCATAGTTGTCAGGGTGGTGTTCTTGTACGTCCATGTCACAGAAGGGAGAGCTGGAGACATTATTCCTTTTAGACCTGGACCATAAGGGCTGCAGCGGGAATTACAAAGTGGGTTTCCTCTGATGAGGAAAGTCTTTAGCTGAGACATTTTGCCCCCAGGAGGAGAGGGAATGACCAGTGCATTCTGGAGAAGTCTCCTAGCTCACCAAAATAAGTCAGCTGAGCCTGCTCTAGGAATACATTCAGAGAACAGGTAAAATGTAGGCCTCAAGAAGTAACAGGTTGTATGAAGTAGTAATGGACCCTGGAGTTCGAATCCCAGCTTTAAAACTTACCAGCTGTGTGGCCTTGGACAAGTCACTTAACTTTGTGTGCATCCATTTTTCCTCTAGAGTTCATACCCATTGCTATGTTGTTGAGATTAAATAAGATAATTTTCCTAAAAGACATAGCACAAGGTATGGCAAAAATGAAGGCTTAGTGAAAACTGGCCTTGATTATCATCATAACTGTAAACAAAAATAAACTGCTAAGCCCACTACCAACTGAACAGACCCCCTCTTGGCTAAGGTACCCCAGAGAAACCTGAAAATGGAATTCCTGGCCATGTTGAAAAGGGAGGTCTGACACACCTAGTTATGTCCCTATCTGTGGAGTGCTGATAAGTAAGCAGCAACAAGGGGTCCCATGTAGGGGACAACTGTTCTGAGAGACAGCCAATTACAGACAACCCGCTGGCACAACAGCCTGTTCCCAAAGACCTTGTTCTGCATGTAGCCCCAGCAGCACAGCCTTATCTGCACACCTTATCTTCACGTATTCCCTCCAGCACCACCCTATAACATTTCCCTCCAGCCCCTGCCACTTGGCAGACATTCACGTCTCTGCCGTGTGGCCCATTGCTTTCTTGCAATATATCTTTGTACTTTTTCTAATAAATCTGCCTTCTCTACCCACAACTGTCTCAAATTCTTGTACCACCCACAATGGGGCCAGTCACACCAACACCACCATCTTTTGGACTTTACATTGAAACAGAGATCATAAGACTGGCAAAACAGACTCTTTGTGGCAATAAGATGTCCAATTATTAACAAGACCTAAGGCCTTGCAGGGCAGGGGTTAAGTTATGCCTACAAACCATAATATCTCATTAGATGAGTTCTTATTAACTCTGCATAATGTGGCTGACTTTTTAACCTGACTCTGATACGGCATCGAATGTCAGATATCATGCCCAGAAGGAAATCAAAATATTTTACCCCCAAATACATTTTGGGGGGCATGTTTTGAAGCGGCTACCACAGGGCCAACAAATTGAAATGGCCCTGCAAAGCCCTGTTTTGTGGGAAAAATTTGCATATGTAAAGAATCTCTATTAATGCAGCAAGACCTTCCCAATAGGGCCTTTTCTGGATCTAGAAGAGATTAACAGAGAGTCTGCCACCCTTAAGGTCTGAAAAGAGGCATTTACTATCTATTCTTTCTGAGGGCTGCTACCCTTGAAGCCTCATCTACATAACAAGAGCCTTGGCCTCCATGTGTCACCTTATCTTAACTCAAGCATCTTTCCACTGACTTCAAGCCTTTAGACAAAGTTTAACTTTTTCAACCAATAGGCAGTCAGGAAATCACTGAATCCACCTATGACCTGTAGGTCACCCTCACTTCAAGGAATCCTGCCTCTTCAGATGTAACCATTGTATACCCTCCATGTATTGATTTATAATTTTACCTGCAATTCCTGTGTTCCTAAAATATATGAAACCAAACTGTAACCCAACCACCTCAGGCATACTTTCTAAGGACCTCTTGAGACTGTTCCCCAGGTCATGGTCACTCATAACTAGCTAAAACAAATCTTTCGAAAATATTTTACAGAGGTTTGTTTTTCCATTAACACAACTATCACCATTTCTTAGAGACTCTCCTGTAATTTTCAATAATACATATTATTTCCAATTAGCTATGCTCAATGGATCTTACGTTTTGTGCTTTTCTCTTAAGCACACTTTTTATACTTTTCCCATGTATCTGAAGAACTTTCAAGTGATGGGTAAATGGTTCTGTAATATGCCTTTGTAAGGGCTGTGGTCATTGGCCCCCTAAAGGTTTGCTGAAGAAAATCCATGGCGTGAGGCAGATTGGTTAATAGGAGAAAAGGCATACACACCTTTATGTGATGTGTATACACAGGAGCCTTGAGAATGAACACCCAACTTCTCAATCAGTTATACAAGCTTATATACCATGAAGTTACAGAAAGAATGGGGTCTTGGATTCTGGTAAAGTGGGTCATAGCAGTGGGGGGAAGAGGAATGCTATTGAGGGGCAATAAATGATTACTAGGGAAAATGATTGGATGAGGAACAGAAATCAACTTGAAAATAGTTTGTAAAGTCCTGATAAGTCAGCAACATTGAGGAAGGGGCCGCAGGTAGGGGAGAACAATTGTTCTGAAAAATGGCCTACTACAAACAACCCACCTATACAACATCCTGTTCCAAATACCTCGTTTGGCACACAGCCTCTCCAACACAGCTCTATAAAACTTCCCTCACTCCCGCCTCTTTGCAGACAGCCCCTTTTCTGCCATGCTGCCTGCTAAAGTCTTGCAACATATCTTTATGCTTTCTCTAATAAATCTGCCTTTCTTTACCCACAACTGTTTTGGTAGATTCTTTTACTGCCCACAACGCTGGCCCAGCCAGTTGCACCCACAATATAGTTTTCTTTGGAATTTAAATGATCCCTAAAGACAGTCATTATACTCCTAAAAAGGTCTGCTCAGATACGGCCACATCTTGATCTTCTTTTCTGCAATAAATGATAACAGGGAAGAGAAGAAAGAGCAGCTGTGCTCCTTGGTGGGTCTGGATCTTAGGGAGATAAAGGAACTTCAATATCTTCGAAAGAAATGTTGGGGTAGGGGTGAGGTCAGAGAGACCCTGAAGTTTCTTCATTTCAGTATGTCAAAATGCCATATTTGGGGGTATTGGTTTCTGAGTGAATGAATGAGATTCAAAGTGAAGATTCATTCACTTTGAATGAATAAGATTCAGATTACTTAACCTCTCCCCATTGTGTGAGTATATTGGTCTTCAATATTATGAACAATGCTACCATAAACATTTGTATAAAAGTATATTACAACTTATATGCAATGTTTTTTTGACTGTCCCAGAAAAGGAAACATTGGCTTGAAGTATGCACTCAGGTATGAGTTTCATGGTCTGTCCTATGGAGATTAACACTGACATTAGTGATGTGTGAGAATTCCTGTCTACAGAGAAATGTACTATTTCAGCTTGTTTTTGCTAATAGATAAAAAGTGGGAGCTCACGGTTGCTTTATCTTTAAATTAAATTAATTACCCATGAGCTGATCATCCTCCTCACCAACTTTTCTATTATATTCTATTTTCTATTATATTTGCTGTTGTTCACATTATCCAGCAATAGGCTCAGTAGACACATGGTTTTGTCCCTTGTAGATGTGTATAGCCTATTGATATATTTTGAATTCATTCTTTTCTCTAGCTTATCTGTGATATGGATTTTCCATTTTTTTTCTTTATATCTGGGTTTTATTGTTTTTTATGAAGCTTTAAATCTGTATGGATCTTAACCTGTCATCGTTATTACTAAAAATGTTATGATTCAAGCAAGGAAGAAATTAACTTTCCTCCACAGTTGCATAAGGATAAAATTCTGTTTTCTTTTCCTTTCTTTTTAACATTGTAGTCCCTGATCCACCTAGATGTACAATGCTATAAGTGTAAGTTATAGATCTGGATTTTTCTCCACATCCCTTCCTGTGATCCCAGCAAACATACAATTATCTGTTTCCCTGCGGTTCCTTATACTTCACTTATCACATATTTTAAAAATATTTCTTTCTTTAGAGTCTATTTCTGGAATCTCTATGATCTCCCAATGACCTCTATTCTATTTTTAAGCCAGTTTTACAGCATCTTAATAATTGTCACTATGAAACAAAAAATACTTGCTAGAGCAAGTTTCTGGCAAGCCAATACCTGGCATACAGAAGAGGCTTATTTAATGTCTACAGAAGGGATATACAATGGTCTCCAAATTATCGTTATTTCCTTTCTTTTTTTTCTTTTTTTTTTTTTTTCTTGAGATGCAATTTTGTTCTTTTTACCCAGGCTGGAGTGCAGTGGCACAATCTCAGCTCACTGCAACCTCTGCCTCCCAGGTCAAGCGATTCTCCTGCCTCAGCCTCTCTTGTAGCTGGGATTACAGGTGCCTACCAGGCCCAGCTAATTTTGTTTTTTTAGTAGAGATAGGGTTTCACTATGTTAGCCAGGCTGGTCTTGAACTCCTGATCTCAGGTGATCCGCCTGCCTCGGCCTCCCAAAGTGCTGGGATTACAGGCAAAAGCCACCATGCCTAGCCCCAAATTATCTTTATTTCTACTTATTATAATTTACAATAACATCTATTTACCTTATGGAGTAGTTTTGCTGTAAATAGGATCAAATCTGTAAGATAACTTGGAAAACACTGTCATCTACAATACTTCGCCTTGTCATTGAGCAGTAGGTTTTCCTTTTCCCTTGTAGGAGTATACATATGTAATATTGTAATTAAAGATCTTATCTTTGTACTAATCCCCATTTTATTAGTTAGTTGCCGTATCTCAGCTGCTTGAAATTATCTGAGAAATTATATTTCTCTTCTTTCTATTTACTTGAGCTATGCCTTTGTCTTTAAAGCTTTACTTTAATACTATTTACCAAAGTATTTTCTGATCATCTTTCTCTGGTAATTAATTCTGAAAGGGACTCTATGCATGTTATTTATTACAAAAAGCTCCAGGAAGCTTCCTACTATTATGTCTTTATTTACTGTTTCCATATTTGTTAAGCTTTCCTGCTTTCTATTTTTCATAGAGTAAATCTATTTTGTTAGTTTGGGTTTTTTCAGGTACTACAATTATTTATCTATTTAATTATTCTTTGTTTTTGTTTAGTTTGCTAACTCCTCTTCAGTCTCACTAATTTGTTGTTTCAGTGTCAATTCTAATCTTTTTTCATTTCTAACAGTATTCAGTTTTGTATACAACATCTATTATGCAACTATAGTCTCTACCTACTTGTGTTTATTATTATTATTATTATTATTATTAATCCTTAGATCTTTCACTTTTTTTCTGGTTGAATTTTTTCTCTTTCTTGAAACCTCACTTGTTTGCATCTTTGTTTCATTTCTGTCACTCTTTATGCTTGCCCAAGGCTTTTACAATGTTTTTTTTTTCTTTTTTTGCTGCTGCTGCAAAACTTGTATTAATCAATTCGGGTTCCTTTAGCAGGGAAGGGAGCACAGGAACCTTCAAATATTGAAATGTGCCATTGCCTGGCTGAGAAAAGGTCCAAGAATTCAGTCAAAGGCGACTGAGGAGGAGAAGGGCTAGTTGACCTTGAGATGCCTGGAAAAGAGGAAACCAGAGGGTCATCCCAACAGGAATTTTGGGGGAGAAGGGGAGACACGGAGGATCTCCAGGTTGGGTAGAGGAGAGGAGAAGGGCAGACACACACACCGTGTGGTTCAGGAATGTCTCAGCCTTCAAAAAAATCTGCAAGACAAACACAGGAAGATAATTGGCTTCACAGAAAGGGCAGAAATCAGGGAAACTTCTAGAGGACTGATGAGCCAAACTCACGGTGTTATGTAAACATGAGAACTTAATGGAAAGGGTTTAGTAAGAGGCCATGATCACACATTACAGCCAATTAAAAGTTAGAAATGGAGCCTTGCTATTGCTTGTATCTAAGCTGATACATCAGGTAATTAGGTTAGTTGCCCAGGTTTGGTGAAGAGCACAAGGGCGCAGACCTCACTGAGCTAACTCCTCGTTATTACTAAGAACAGACAAGGTACTGTCAGATCGCTGTGTATCTCACAGGAAGCAGGAGATGGGAGATAATGGGCGTGCAATCTGGAAATCCAGGGTTCAGAGGGTAAAATTTTATGAACAAGTTTCCCGCCCTGCCCATGTGAAGAGTTCCCTCACCCAGTGACAACAGTAGCTCCGTCAGCTCGGCAGGTGCGAGAAGCGTGACTCAGTCATTCCCACCAGTTTGGTGCTGGCAGTTTAGTGCTCAGTAAACATCTGAGCTCATCTCTCTCTCCTAACTAGGTTTTGCTTCTGGGATGAAAATTCACTATCAGGAGCTTTGCAGTCTGCTGTGCATTTTGATTTGTTTTGCTTTTCTGACCTCTTAGAGTAGAACTAACAACAATGGGTGGAATCTGTCACAGGCTGATTTAGGTATTTTTGAGAAGAAGCCCTCCAAGGATTGGGTGGGTGGGGTCAGGAGGTAGAAGTTCCCTGTGTCGAGGTGCTGGATGTCTTTGGTGGGAAGAACATAGATGGAGCTGGTAACAATGTAAATTGTTGAACAAGACCATGTTTAGAACTTCCGCTCTGGAAGTTCTGTCAGATTGGGTGGCATGGGGCAGCTTCCAGGTCTTCATCTGGAGGGAGAGGAAGCTGATTCTGAGTGAACAGAACTCTCAAGAGGAAGTCTGGGAGTTGAAGTCACATCTTGGTTCTGCCAAGTCTTACAGGTTGCATGACCTGAAATTGATCCTTTCACTTTCTCTGGACTATAATATAACGGGTTCACATCTATTCTAACCCCAATCTCTAACTCCTGCTGACTCTACCTCTGAAATCTTTTCTCTCCATACCTACTGCCTTAGCAGACCCTAGCCATTTATCAGCCAGACTACTCCTCAATCTCCCTAATGAGATTTCTGGTGGTGTTCACTGTCCCACACCCTGTCCATCTCCCACTCAGGCTCCAGAGTGATCTTTTTTAAATGCAAATCAGATCACATCACTCCCTTGATTAAAATTGTTCAGAGGCTCCCCAGCGCCTTCATGGTAAAGGTCACACTCCTTAGTACGGCCCACAAGACTCCCCAGCCAGTCAGCCAGCCGTAGATTCCTTAAGAATGCAAATCATGAATAGCTCATCCCAGCATGCTCAGGGCCTAGCACCATGCCTGGCACATGAAAAATACCGTGAATATGAGCTGAGTGACGAATAAATGAATTTCCTGCCAGTGCTGATATTATCCCACGTCAGCCCAAATTGACAGCTTCTGGAAAGCACAATGCCTGTTACACCTGTTTTCTGAAATGTTCTCCTTAACCTCCCTAGATCTTCCCTTGCGTCATTTCCCTAAATATCCCCAAGACCCCACTCTGTCTTTCCTAGAGGATTCAGAGCAGATAAATTGTATACTGTTCAGAAACTGAGCATGGCTTTTGAAAGTGCAGCCGACTTTGATGGCATCTGCAAGAAAGCCTCAGGATGCCCCATGGAGACAAAGGTCACTGCCCCAGTATGAAGCAATTAATGTCTCACGCCTGCCTGAGGCTCCTGGGGGCTCCCTGTTCTCTGAGCACCATAGCACATTAGAGCTTCTCTTAGGAGAGTGGGGACCAAGCCACTCTCTTCCTGCTATGCCCATCAAGAAGTCACAAATAAGATTTAAAAGGCAAAAGTGGGAAGAAGGGGATTACGTTAGAGGCTGAGGTCCGCATGGAGGTGTTTTCTCTGCTCTTAATGAGAGAGAAAAGCCCCACCAGGTAGGCAGGAGGGAGGCAGGAAGGCAGCACGTGGCTGATAATTTACTGTGAGGCAGGAAAACTGCTGAATTTGACACGAGTAAACGGAAGATGTCAGTTCAACATCTGTTCCTGATACCTCAGCAACTAATTATTTCTCTGTGCACTGTGGTAGGCTGGGTGGAAGTGCCCAGGGGCAGGCTCAGTCCTGTCAATAAACCTGAGTTTGACTGGCAAAATTAATAAGTAAATAAATAAACATAACCCGCAGCCACCGAAACAATAAATAACACCCAAACAGCCTTCCTTGTCCCATAGGATCAATTGAAATTTGTGCTGGGAGAGTCGGGGCAAGGAGGAGAGACAGGCTGGGACTCAGAGCCTCTAGAACTCCTGTTGTTCGCAGGGTCTCTCTCCCTCGGTGTTTTGAAGAGCACTGGCCCCCCTTTCTGAGCCTCTTATTCCATAGCTACCGAAAATTTCATACTCTGTCAGCACACGTCTTCCTCGTGATCACCATCTGTGAGGACTGGAAGGTCCACAAACACTTTTAAACACAGGCTTTTCTACTCGGGGTCTCCTGCTGGATTGGATTGCAGTGAATTTGCGAGTTCCTTTGGGAAGCTCTTTCTGCATCCTTTCCCTCTTCAAAACCCAGTCTCTTCCTTCCTCTGCACTACCCCTTACTTCCCCTGGACCTTTAGCAAGGGGAACACATCTGGCCAACTTCCTCAAATGCTGTTATCCAATTAAACCATGCTAGCTAGTTTTCATATCTTTTCTCCAGGCTGGTCAAGGATCTTTTCTGTAACCCTGGAACCTAGGTAGAATCCAATAAGTCTGAGGAGTCATGCCTTCAGAGGGGCTGTCATAGCCAAAACAGCCACGGAGGCACACTCTAAGGAGGGAGAGAGGGAAAGGGAGGAGGAGAGAAGGAGGGAGGGAGGGAGGGAGGGAGGAAGGAAGGAAGGAGAAGGATAAGAGGGAGGGAGGGAGGGAGGAAAGAGAGAAGGGAGGTAGAGAGGGAAGAATGGAGGGGAAGGGAGAGGAAGGGAGGCAGGGAGGAAGGAAGGAGAGAAGGAAGGAAGGAAGGAAAGGGAGGTTGGCTTATTTGTTGAAGGAGGGAGAGAGGGGGATGTTGGCAGGAATGAATGAATGAATGTTAGTAACAGTATGCTACCTCTCCAGGGCCCCATGAAGAGACCATACTTAATTCAAAAATGCTAAAAGGGATAGGAAAATGAAGACCACACCTGCATCCTCGGAACTTTCCAACCCAGAGAAGTCAAAACCCTGCAACGATGGAAAGGGGGAGGAGCCTGTGGCCTGCAGTCTGAGAAGGGGCAGATAAAACACTCATGATTGTATTGGTCACTTTTGGGTGCTCTAGTTAAGTGGGGAGGCAGTCGGGGTTGCTGAGGAGAGAGGGGGAAACCCTGAGGGCAGTAGGGGTGAGAGGGTCCAAAGGGCTATGGATCTAGACTCTAGAGGGAGGAGTCAGCCATGCTGTGGATCCTGGCCAAGTGGCAGTAACCCGCTGAGACTCCGGTTCCTAATCTGTGAAATGCAGATAGAAGAACTTCTCTCAGAAGGTGAATGTGAAATAGAAGAATGGAGCTTTCTCCACTCTGGATCTAGAGGTCTTTCTAAGACTCATATCCAACTATGTCACTTCTACCGAAAACCCTTTCTGTACTCCCCACAGCACTTAGAAAAAAACCCAAGCTCCTCACCGTGGCTCCCAAAGCCCCACATGGTCTGGATGCTGCCCATCTTTCCAGCTTCACCTCACTCTTCATTTTTGCCTTGGCACACAGATCTGTTTCAATGCTTCAGACTTGACTTGCTCCCCCAGAGAGCCTGCTCGTTTACGTGCTGGAATAGCCTTCCCTTCTATCTTCACCTGGTTGCTTCTACGAAGCCTTCAGATCTCGGTGCAAATGTTACTTGCTCAGGAAAGTCTGTCCAGACCTCCCTGACTAGATCAAATCCTCTCCTGGCGGAAACCCAAAGCCCACCATGTCGTACCTCCTTCACTGCCACCAACCCGGCTTATGTCCACGCCTGCATCGCCACTCCTCTGGGCTCCTGCCACAGCCTCCTGCTGGCCTCACTGTCTCCATGCTTGCCCACCCACAGTCTGATTGCACACAGCAGCCAAGGACGTGCCAGCCTCAGAGCGTCTGCATGTGCTTTTCTCTGGCTCTGGAACTGTCTCCCCCAGAACCTGCAGGATCCTCTCTGTTTTTCCAGTTCTCAAGAGTCATCCCTTCAAAGGGGCTATCCTAGCCAAAGCAGCCGCCCAGCACACTCCAACCACTTACTTACGGTTTTATTTTTATCTAACACTTGTTACTACCTGAAATTATAGCATATGTTTATTTTGAAATTATACGTTTACTTGGGTTTTGTCTCCTGTGCTAGGACATATGTTTCAGGAGAGTAGGATTTTGCCCTGTTTGCTGCTATATCCTCAGCTCCTAGGACAGTAGCTGCCGCATAAAGCCTATATTCAGAATGCCATGAATTATTTTTTCAGAGATGGGTTCTGCCTGTGTTGCCAAGGCTGGAATGCAGTGGCTATTCACAGGCAAAGCTCGCTGCAGCCTTGAGCTCCTGGGCTCAAGTAATCCTCCCTCCTCAGACTCCCAAGTAACTGGGACCACAGACATACTCAGCCATAAATTCTTTTTGGTAATACTATCATAGTGGTTTTTTTTTCTCATTTTTTTGAGACAGGGTCTTGCTACCAGGCTGGAGTACAGTGCATGACCACAGCTGACTGCAGCTTTGACCTGGGCTCAAGCGACCCTCCCACCTTTGCCTCCCCAGTAGCTGGGACCAGGTGTGAATGATCATGCACAACTAACATTTGCATTTTTTGTAGAGATACTTAGACTTGCTATGTCTTGCTATGTTGCCCAGCTGGTCTTGAACTCCTGGGCTCAAGTGATCCTCCCACTTCGGCCTCCCAAAGTGACAGGATTACAGGCGTGAGCCACCACCCCTGGCTCATGGTAGCTTTTGACTGTCTGACTCCTGTCTGCTTCTCACACTGAACTGTAAGCTCCATCAGGGTAAGGACCATAATGGCATTTAGACATTGCTTCCCAGGGCTCAGTTACCTGTGTGATACATAGTAGGCACTCAGTAAACACTGAATAAATGCATGTATGAGAGAATGAATGTATGGAAATGGAAAATTATAATGCAAACACAAACATGAGGTTATGTTACGAAGATGATGATTAGATTCAGTCCCATTGCCCAATCATATGTACT
The DNA here is from genome assembly GCF_009761245.1 of Sapajus apella. Taxonomy (NCBI): domain Eukaryota; kingdom Metazoa; phylum Chordata; class Mammalia; order Primates; family Cebidae; genus Sapajus; species Sapajus apella. The sequence continues at coordinate 14,599,137 of NW_022436965.1, read as the reverse complement.
GCCCTGGGAACAGTAGTATGGATAATTTAAAGTCTGCCCTCTCCTGGCTCAATTCTCTCTATTGCTTTTTTCAAGGATGTTTGGAGGGGGTCACATTTTCCTACTCTCCAATTTCTCCTATACTTTTAGTTCAGGCCCACTAACTCAGTTGTTAGGATTCCCAGCCTGTTTCCAGTGCAATTAATCATTTCCCCCAACTCAGTGCTCAGAGTAACCTCCCATAAATATTGCCATTTTCTACACTGGCAGCACAGCGACATTTCCATCTTACTTGCAGTCAGTCTGCAAGCTCAATTCATGGCAAATACTGCCCCTGTCTTATGCTCCCCAAATTCTGTGGATAAGGTTGAGAAGGTGTCAGGGCAGAGCTCTGCCTGAGTACAGCTTGATGGTGTATGATGCCATAAACGTCATTGCCACATATTTGAAAAGACAGAAATAAGTTACTGGCATCTCTGCTACTCTGAGGAAACACAGTCATTCCCAACTCGGGGATATAAAACTTGATAGCACCCGACTCTCTCTCAGGGCACAATAACTCACTTCCCAGGGGAATTCATCAAAGCTCAGTCACAGTTTATTTCATAACATCATTTAGTGCAGTGATTCAAATTGCTATACCTACACCCACCCCAACCCAGGATTAGTCTGGAATGCGAAGGAGACAGACATCTAAACAGACTAACACAAGTATCAATAGCCATAGTTCTAAAGTGCTTCCTTTTTGTCAGTATATTGGTCAATACATTTTGATCTGTCCAAGTTCTGTTTCTAGAAAAGTACAGGAAAAGATTATGGAAAGTGTTGCAGGACAGTCCTTTTAGAATGATTGCTGTGGTGTTTTCTAACTTTGCATTTTAACGTCTTAAAATGAGACCGCTATTCCTCGACTTCCTTTCCCACCATTTTTCAGTGATAACCAGCCATCATTGATCCACAAATTTGTCAGAACAATGTGGGATTAGAAGACCTGTTTATTAGTCACACGACATAGGGCAAGACATTTAATCGTTCTGAGCCTCAATTTCCTTCTCTATAAAACCAGGATGATAAATCTTGCCTCATAAAATTGTAATGAGGATTAAGTGACATCATCTACATGGCTCATAATAGATACTCAATAAATAGTACCTTCCTTTTCTAGGACACCATCTCAATTAACTACTTACCTCCCTGTCAGCCTTAGTCTAATTGGCAGACTCTTGCTTTGTCTTGTAAATTTCCTTCCATCTTTCTTCTTGCATTTGTTCTGACTTCAAACTAGATTATAAGCTCTTTGGGGATAGAAACTGCCTCTTCCCTTTCTTTTGTAAATCATGGTTTCATAACATCTAACAGTCTCGACCTGTGTGCAAGACAAATTTAGTGCTCTACTGACTGAGTCAACTTACAAACAAGGTGCGTGGTGACAGTCAGAGGGAAAGAGCTGCTCTGAGGCAGGAGGGAGAGCTGAAGGGCTAAGCCTCCAGTATTGGTCTTTTACATTTTGCAAGAAGTAGGGAAGTTCCTGCCCCAGAAGAGAGAATTTCAGATCACAAGAACCTTCTCTACTGCCCTGAAAAGGCAGCTTTTACTTTGCGTTTTACGTTGCTTTGTTTTTGTTGATAACCTAAATATCATTATGGAGTAATAACCCAAATCTGCATAAGATCTGGTTTTATATAGGATTATGGAGGGTCAGATATAGGGTGGCCACATTTTGCAAATAAAATTGCAGAATATCCATTTAAATTCAAATAATTGCATAGTATAAGTGCATCTCATTCGATATTTGAGACATACATTAAAAATTATTTGTTCTGGGGCCGGGCGCGGTGGCTCAAGCCTGTAATCCCAGCACTTTGGGAGGCCAAGGCGGGTGGATCACGAGGTCAAGAGATCGAGACCATCCTGGTCAACATGGTGAAACCCCGTCTCTACTAAAACTACAAAAAATTAGCTGGGCATGGTGGCTCATGCCTGTAATCCCAGCTACTCAGGAGGCTGAGGCAGGAGAATTGC